>NC_064243.1:29738636-30041666 GCF_003254725.2 Canis lupus dingo | reverse complement strand
TCTCCACTCCCCTCCATCTTCAGAGATAAGGATGCTCCTTTCTTCCAGGGATAGGGAGGGTATCTCTCACATGAGGATCTTACGACCTGCTTTAAGAAAGAAGGTGGATGTTATAAAGTCCCTCCTGCACCTGTGTTTTCTTAGATTCCTTCAGCTTAAAATATTCAGTATGCCAAGGTGACATATTTTTGGGATATGGTGTTCTGAATTCTGTTGAAGTCTTTGCCTAACTCCAGGTCATGCAGATTTTTACCTGTGTTTTCTTCTAAAAGTTTCATAGTTTTATGTATTACATTTAGGTGTTTTTTTGAGTTAATTTTTATATAAAGGTAAAGATTAGATCAAGATTCTTTTTGGTTTTGGTTTTGATGTGGGTGTTTGTTTGTTTTGCCCATGGATGTTCAATCATTCCAACACCATTTTTTAAAATACTATTCTTTATTGAATTTTATTTGTATCTTTGCCAAAAATCAATTGCCCATATTTATATGGTAGGTCTAGTTCTAAATTCTATATTCTGTTCCATAATATAACTGCCCTTTTGCCAATGTATAGTGTGTGTTTACTGTAACTTTACAGTAAGTCTTAAAATTGGATAATGTTATTCCTCCAGCTTTACTATTCTGTTTTCAGAATTGCTTGGGCTATTCTGGTTTCTGTGCCTTTTCATATAAACTTAGTATTTACTTGTATTGTATTGTCAAAAATCCTGCTGAGAATTTTATTGGAATTCCTTTAAATCTGTAGTTGATTTGAGAGAGAATTGACATCTTTACTATTACTAAATTTTTGAATAAAAGAATGATATGATCACCCTTCATTCATGGGAACTTCATTTGCCTAGGGAGGATAGATGAAAGACTATATATTTTTTTCTTTTTCATACTATTCCAACCCTAAAAGAACTTCTGAGCCTGGAAACATACTCACTTTGATCTCTGGTCCATTAAGAATGAGAGGCTCAGGTTACCCTTTCTCTAGGCCCACTTTGGATATGACAGCTCAGAATGTGGCACACGAGTTGCCACAAGCCTATATGAATGCAGCAGCCCAGGCCATGCAGGGAGGCTGGGTCAGATGATAAGAATCCAGGTATTCAATTGAGCCCAAAGCTTTTTGCAGAGGGTATAGTGGAAGGGTGCTGTTTGGCTACTTGGTGACCATACTCCAAAAAGATGAGCATCTTATGTATGCAGAATTTCTGAACAAGAATAAGACTCTATCCTGTCAGTGAGGCAAGGGTTGAAACTCAACTAATTTGCATGGTAATTTTGAAAAACTTGACTTTTCTCTGGCCTGTAAAATGAAGTATGTTCTTTCAAGCTATTAAATTTGAAAACACGAAATTATAACAATATATCAAGTGAGTCTAATATGCAAGACATATACAAGAGTTTATGAAGAAATCCTAATTTAAAGACTACAGAACAAATGATTATCTCATAGAGCAGTTGGTAACTTTTACTAAAGTTCAAATGGCCAAATTTTTCAATGACGCAGACAAAGCATAAATATTATGCCTATTCAAAATGTCAGTGCCCCTGTTGTTTTGCCCATTACTCTGACCAAATTCATGAATGTGTCCCAGCTTTACTCACTTGAACTTTATTTTGAGTGGACCACCATTGTTCTCATTCCTTAATATGCTCTTACCATCCTCTACAGTTTAAAATAAGGCCACCAGGAAAGCTTTCCTCGAACTCATTCAATGTTGTCTTACTGTGCCATAGGAAAATGGGATGAGATTAAAAACGAAAAAACAAAAAAACAACTTGTCTAGGAAGTTAATATAAACAACCAGCTTCTCTAATCCTTAATCGAGATTTGATAGCTCAAGCCACAGTGTACAATAGGTCCACGAAGAGTAGGATGGGAAGTTCTGATAAAAAGGAGAAATGCCTTAAAATGATAAAACCATGTGTGTGTTACAAAACCATGTGGGGGATTGGGTGATTGATGACAATTGTCACAGTGAAAGGTCCATGTCCTGCTCTGAAGGAAAGCATTAGGGTAAAGCTGAGGAGAAACATTTCATTTCCCTGAGGAGTTCTTACAGTAGTGGAGAAGAAAGGAAGTACATTTCATTGTATCTACCATTGGACAACTCTTCCAAGTAGGAGTTTTGAAGTTTTCCTTTATTTTTTCTTTTTTTAAAAAAAGATTTTATTTATTTATGCATGAGAGACATAGAGAGAGAGAGGCAGAGACACAGGCAGAGGGAGAAGCAGGGTCCATGCAGGGAGCCCGACCTGGGACTAGATGCCAGGTCTCCAGGGTCAGGCCCTGGGCTGAAGGCGGCGCTAAACCACTGAACCACCCGGGCTGTCCTCCTTTATTTTTTCTTAAAGATTTTTTATTTATTTATGAGAGACACACAGAACGAGGCAGACATTAGCAGAGGGAGAAGCAGACTCCTCGCAGGGAGCCTGGAGCCTGCTGTGGAACTCGATCCCAGGACCGCGGGATCAAACCCTGAGCCGAAGGAAGATGCTCAACTGCTGCACCACCCAGGCGTCCCAAAGTTTTCCTTTAATATATATTTTTTTTCTTAGTGTTTTTTACACTAGTAATTTTCAGATATCTGTGTACTTTTGTTATTGGTGTTATTTGCCCTTTTTTCCCCAAAGTCCCTCCCACCCATAATGGTGTCATAATTTCCAAAATGAAATCTCACAAGGAATCCTGACATATAGGAGAGATGGCAGTGGAGTGATTCTTCCCTGAGTAAGATGAATGGAGATCAAGCTGTTGGCCTGCTACATCTCCCCAACACCCCCATGGGTTCCTGAGACAACTTCACCATCTTTGAGCATTCACTTGGAGTGCCCAGTCACCGGACTGCCCAAGTCCTACACTGCAGTGCTTTAGAGGCCCAGAATAGCAAACTTGGCTCCTGATCTCCACCAACATTTATTGCATTTTCCTTCAGTGGCCCAATGACTCTACCCCTGTGATTGATTAAGGCTAAGTTAGGGTCAATATAATATACCAGTCCACAGTAACATAACAGATTGCCAATTTGTTATTTCTCAAATTAAATAATGTGTAACCTGGCTTAAATGGCTGCCCTAAACCCTATGTCTCCAAGTAGAGGCAAGTGAAGGATGCATTCCTTGGGGAAAGGGTATAATGGGTTAATCCCATTTATCCCAACTTGTAGATGGCTTGTACTTGGCCCAGGAGGACACCAGGCTATTTCTAAGGCACCAATTTTTTTCCTTTTGATACAAAATTCTAAAAATATAAATGTTACATTGATGATTTTCCCTGTAAAATATTTATAAGATTTTTCAAAGTGCCAAACCCCACATAAAACATAAACAAACACCTGGCAAATAAAGTGAGAACAAAAGCAAGAATATGAGGAGGAGCAAGAGTGAATTCTTTTCTTAATCCAACACATAGTACATACTCTATTGGCATTATTTTTGAAAAGTAGAAATCCATTAACTTTGACACATGTCAAACTAGTTGATCTTTAAAAGCTTTAATAATATACAACTAAACTATTAAGGTACATGTGGAAATATGTGAAGAGAAATGTCAGCTTCCAAGTTTACTCCCATGTCTTTAGACCACTTGTCTGTGAGGTTCCCCTTTGTCATGCTGTTATTTGGAGTTAGATGTCTTACATAGTCTCACTCATTTATCTTACTGCGCTCTCAGGAATCAAGATGCTTGGGTTCCAGCCTCTAACTCCCTATGTAGAGAAAAATGCTAGCAATAATGAATACCTTTATAACATAAAACAATAGGGGTGCCTAGGTGTCTCAGTCAGTTAAGCATCTGCCTTCGGCTCAGGTCATGATCCCAGGGTCTTGGGATGGAGCCCCACATCAGGCTCCCTGCTCAGCAGAGAGCCTGCTCTCCCTCTCCTTCTGCCCCCCCCCCACCTTTCAAATAAACAAATAAAATATTTTGAAAAATTAATATAAAACAACAGAGAGACAATCTTGTCTAATTTGAGGTAAAACAGAAACAGGAGCTGTAGACTTCTGGTGTCTTAAACACCTATTATAGGATCTTGAGAAAAACTAAAAGAGTTCAGTCTTTATCATTGCCACAGGAATAAGACTCACAATATTTCAGAGGAACAGCTAGTAAATGCAGAAAGGGTTATAGTTTTTAGGAAAAAAAAGAAAACATTCAAGCCATCACTTTGTTTGGTCTGAGCCTGTATTAATAGGGTCAAACTAAGGTGTTTTTGTTTGCTTTATTATTTTTTTAAATGACTAGGTAGAAAGGATAGTAAATCTTCCCCAATTTTATCATGACCAAGTGTAGCTACGCAACAGCCTTCTGAGTGAGGCATGGAGAGAGCATGACATAGAGTTTGTATTCACTGTCTCAATGGCAAAAACTACCTGTAATTATTTCCTCAGTGGGGCTGCATAAAACTTGAATTCCATTTAATCTTATATAAACAATTTCTATATTTCATGTCATGGATTAGAATGAAAATGGGGATAGTTCATCAACATTGATCTGTGATATAAAAAAGAACAGCGAAGCCAGGGGTATGAGAGTGCATAAAAATGTTTTGTGTTCTGACCAGTACATTGCTTTAAAAAAATTTTACAGTCAGGCCCAATTGTTCATTCTCTCCATGCAGAAGATACTCACATATTCATTTTTAAAAGGGCAAATCAACCATAATTCAGTTTATAAACTGTGAAGCTGGTTGCGAATGTCTGGATGAATATTCATTAGAATCTCTTAATCTGCCATCGACTGTGATTCATTAGGCATATGTAAATATCATTCACTTTAATTGCCCCTAAACTGACTTAACATAATATTGTCATTAGCAAATTATTAGTTATTTGTGTAACTAATGGTACATTATGGTGTGCACGTTAAATTTCCAAATATATGATTACAATTATGATGATGTTTTATGCTGGGGGCTTTCTAAACTATTTGATGAAATATAATGGAGTCAAATCAAATCTGGTATGTTAATAGGACAGTTGCAGAACTTTTTTTCTACCTTGGTGCTATAATCATCTCCGAGCTACTCACTCTTCCTGACACTTGACTGGCTGTAGGTTCCTTCTACTCTGTTGTCTGCCCCAAGAGCCTCAAGAAGTTCTTCGTCTCTGCTATCCCATATGGGCTCAATATCAGTTGGCTTTTGATAAAAGTCATTTTATTTAAAAAAAATTCACTCATTGGAAGTGAAGCAAATGATATAAAATGGGCAAAAAAAGCATAGAAGGTTCTCCCGAACATTGACATAAAGTAATCAGACTAGCATGTGATTTAAACAACTCACAGGAGCTTAACTCTCTGTGGTTCTATTTGGGGAACTGCGTTTGACCTGTATAAGTTCATCAAATCATGAGCTATGTTGCAGCTGTTTTCTACAGAAGGATCACCATCTGTAAAGAATTTGGCACCTCTTAGGACCCCTCTTGCATTCTTAGCATTACTTTTGCTGGAAAATTTGTTCATCTGTCCCTGCATCTCTCCAAAGCACTTATTTCTTTACAACAAAGTCATGTAGAAAGAACTTTCTCTAATCTTTGTCTCCACAAGGTTTTTCAAAGAGAGTCACTTACTTTTATCACTTACAATTACTACAAATTCACTAAGTGAGCTCCTAGAAATCAAGTTGACCCAGCACACTGGCAGAGAAACCTACAATTAGTATTCCTTTAGTCTCTATTAATTGCCTTTCTGGTAGCAAGAATATGTTAATACAAATTGAGCTAACAGAGGCAGGAAACCTTTTATCATTTTGCCCTCCTAAATATTAGTACATTAACAGGCCATTGATGTTTATAAACCGAGATTCAGACAAATGCATATTCCTGTCTTTGATAATGCTCTAGATTAATTGCCATTTCATCTTAATTTAATAAGCGATTCTTTTGGCAAAAAAAAAATGCTTACACATGAAAAGAAATTATTGAGATAATGACAGCATAATGAATATAGATTGTGGTACAAATCTCCTGAAGAGATACCAACATTCCAGAAACATGGTCAAGCATTACTGTATTTAAAAGAAAGCAAATTTTTCAGTCTAATGTACTTCAGGTTGAACATTACTGCCATCAAGCAAAACAATTCTGGTTGTTTTGATTGAGGATGAGTGATTGAATCTCTATCCCTTAGAAACTTAGCTGGAATTTCAGAGATCTCTTCTAGCCAATACCGTTTCTCCCATTTTACAGTGGTCAGGTGAGGTGCCATTTCCATGTTATATATACTCCTCACATAATACTAATGTCTTCTACTTCACACCATGCCTTCCTTTTCTGTGAACTAGAAGTTCCACAAACTCAAGCTTTGTATTTAGTACAGAGGTTGGCTAATGGGCCAAATTGAGTCTGCCATCTGTTTTTGTTAATAAAGTTCAGTTAAAACACAGCCATGCCCATTCGTTTACTGTTATCTTTACAGAGATCATATGGATCCACAAAGCCTAAAACATTTACTACTGACCTTTAAAGATAAAGTTTTCCAATCCCTGGCCTCATATGCAGAATTTTGCCAAAAATGAATGAATGAAGTCCCCCAAACAAGCATCTTGTTTGTGATAAAAATTTATGCCTCAAATCTCTGCAGAGTCAATGATTTATCATGTAGTTGAAAAAAGTTTGGCCACTTCTAACTCTGACATCACAGAGATGTCAAAAATATTTAATTTATTTGAGCCCCGATGATTTTGTTATATAGCTTGGCTGAGGTATTTGGCTGGGTTTATATACCAAGTCCATGTCTCGTGTGTGAGTTATGGCGGAATGCAAACTGTGAATCAGAAAGTTGCTTTAAATTTTGTTTAGACCTCTAGGTTTACTTTAGACTCAAATACAAGCTTTTTTGTAATTTATACACACAGAAGGAAGTAACACTCCAGCTCAGGACTGATATTTCAATTGTTCATAACAAACAAATTATTCATAAACAATTACTCAAATAAACAAAAATTATTCATAACAAACAAAGTTACGGACCACCAATTTTGTTTCAGGCCCATGCAAAGCACTTCATGTGCATTATCTCATTTAATCTTTGCTATAACTTTATGATAGAGACTTTTATTTTTCCTATATTAAAGATAAAGTCATTGAGAGTTAGAGAAAATAGGTGCTCACAAATGGGAGCCAGCAATCAGTCCTCAGCTTTTCTACATGTATGACCCATATTCTTTCCCCAGTATGACGCTGCCTCAGTGTTGAATGTTGACTTATATCATTTGCATTGTTAGGCTGAGATGCTTATCCTATGGCCACTAAAGATTATACTTTTCAGAAATAGCTATCTGGAGACAATCTAACATAATATTGTTTAGTAAAAAAGGCAGAATGTGAAATGAAATATATTATGATGTTAATTCTGTAAAATATATGTGTATTAGGATCTCAGCTTGAACCTAGGCTGTCAACATTGTACCCCTACAGGCATATTTGGGTGTGGCCAGTAAGCTGGTGGAGTAACCTCACCTGGGTCTTAGACTTGATGAGCTTCTTGGGGGAGGTCTGTTCCTAATAACCAAGATATGATTGGATGAGAGAGGTGATTTTGAGTCCATGGTCAAGATTATTCAAACTGCCCTTTTCCCAAATGCCTAGATCCACTGAGGTATAGGCAACACAACTTGAGAATCCCCCAACCTGATTTCCTATCAGAACCACTCATGAAGCTGTCGTTGTTTTGTCTCCAGCTTTCCATCATTTGGCGAGCCACGGATTTCCTACCAATTAATTCCTTTTCTCCTTAACATGCCCAGAGCTAGTTTCTGTTGCTTGCAGCCAATAACCCTGATACAGTAACTTCTCCACTGTGGCCATTCAAGCACCAAGGTCTCAACAATCATGCCAGTGCACCCTGAAGAAAGGCCATGTATGAGTATTATGCAAAATATGCTGTTGAATTCAAATTAGCAGCAATTAAGGATCTGTATACTATTGAACTCAGTATATTTTGATTTCCTCTGGTTCAAGGCTCAGGGCATGCTAACCCTCTTCCTACATGATCAAATGTTTAGGCAGCATCTCCCGCCAGCTTGGTCTCTGGCCTATTGGTACTTATAAACTTTTTACCTTCACCACTTGATATGCATTGTAGCCATGTGCTGCTTTGTGCTACTGAAAATGTTCTGTCTTATTTTAGCCTCCCTAATATTAGGCTTATATCATGCATCCTGCTTGATGTACACACTTACCCATTAGGATTCCCTTCTCTTGGTTCTGATTTCTCTTGGTTACAACCTAGCTCCTTGGCACATTTGATATAGCTCTGACTCCCTGGACATCACCCTGAATGTAATATATGTGTCCATGAAGTGTGTAGATGATAGCAGGTATGACTTGGATGTATGTGCTGTGTACAGGGGATAGCCGTTGTAACTGGGATGTATGTGAGATAGCAGAAACATCGTGAAAGCATATCGGCTTTGCCTTGGTTGTGGAGGAGGTGGGGGTGTCAGGGAAAACACCAGGGCCAAGGTGCATCTTGCAGGATGAGTAGAACTCTTCCAGCAGACAATGGTATACTCCAGGCAGGAGAAAGAGAAAGAGAAGGAAAAAGAGCTTAAAGGGTATATAGTGACAGTGGAAATAAAGCTAGAAAATTATAAGGACTTTTATTTTATTGTGAGAAGTTTGAAAGCCATTCCAAATGTAGGCAGCCTTATGACATAAGATTGAAGTCCTGTAAAACTGTAGGGACAGGGTGGAAAATGCTGTGAAAGGAGTCAAGACTGGAGATGGGCAAAACAGTGCAAGGGACATTTACAAGAATCTGAATGATGGTAAGCTGAGGGCTCCCTCCAAGGCACCAAAGGGTGACAGACAGAAGGGAAATGATTGGAAAGATGTTGAGAGGATACCGTCAAGAGACACATGGATGCAAGAGAACAGTCTAGAAAGACCCTGAGGTTTGTGGCCTAAGTGACAGAACTATCAACAGCATAATTCACTGAAACAGGGATTCAGAAAGGGGATTGTGCAGACACGTGGATAGACAGCAATTTCAGTTTGAACATTTTGAATATAAAATACACTTGGAATATCCAGGTGGAGCTGTTCCTCAAGCTGAAGGATGTATGGATTAGAAAACAGGTCTGGACTAGTGGCTTGGATGTGCCATGTTAGATCCTCTAGCTGTGTGACCTCAGTCAAATTAATTAACTTGTCTGCACATCAGTATCTCCATCTGTAAAACGGGAATAACAATAGTTCCTACTTCCACAGCATTGTTACCAGTATGAAGTGATTTAGTACACGTAAACTTCTTAGAACCACTACATAAAAGTAGTAACTGTTGTTTATTATTATTGTTGTTGTTACCTTGGATAAGAAATCCCTATTAAATATGTTTTTTTTTTTAAAATGTTTCAACTCTGTTCTTTTTTCCCCCAGCTTTATTGAGATGTAATTGACAAACAGAATTGTAAGATATTTAAAGTCTACAACATGATGAGTTGATATATACAGGGATTGTGAAAGGTCTCCCCCCACTGAACTAGTTAACACACCCGTCACTTCACATATTTACCTTTTAAATATTTTTGTTTGTTTGGTGTGAACATTTAAGTTCTACGCTCTTAGCAAATCTCAAACTATACAGAGTTATCAACTGTAGTCAGCATGTTATATAACCCTAGATCCTCAGATCTTATCTTATGAAAGTTTGTTCCCTTTACCAACCTCTCCCTGTTTCCTCCACTCCCAGGCCCTGGTAACTACTTTTCTACTCTCTGTTTCTATGAGTTCCACTTTTTTTTTTTAGATTCCACATAAAAGTATTATCATGCAGTATTGTTTTTAAAGATTTTATTTATTTGAGAGAAAGAGAGAGTGCACAGGAGTGGTGGGGAGAGGCAGAGGGAAAGGAAAAACCAGACTCCCCACTGAGCAAGGATCCCAACGTGGGGCTCAATCCCAGGACCCTGGGATCATGACCTGAGCTGAAGGCAAGACACTTAACCAACTGAGCCACGCAGGTGCGTGCCCCCATGAAGTATTTGTTTTTATCTATTTGGCCTATTCCACTTAGCATAATACCCACTTTCATCCACATTATTGCAAATGACAGCATTTTTTTTCAAGGATTAATTTATTTACTTGAGAAAGGTGGGGAAGGGCAGAAGGAAAAAATCTCAAGCAGACTCCTCACTGAGCGGGATCTCACTACCATGAGATCAAGACCGAAGCCGAAATCAAGAGTCTGACCCTAAACCGAGTGAGCCACCCAGGCACCCCGATTTAATTCTTTTTTAAGGGTAAATAATATTCAGTTATATATATTTATATATATGTGTGTATATATATATCTCATATTATATTATTATACAAATCGTATATATTGGACCATATATTATTAAATTACATATAATCAAAATATAATCAGATATAGATTATATCATATATATATATATCAGAAAAACGTTTTGATACATTCGTCCATTGACCGTTACATGTATTCTTTATCTGTCTTCTCCAACCCTACTTACTTAGTCCTGCCACTCCTTGGTAAACATCTCAGTTCTCAAAGTTCATGCAAAGTTTCACAGTGGTCTCTATCTTAAAAAAACATGTATCTTGAAGTGGGTCATGCTTATTGCTAGCTTGAGGAGTCCCCAGAGAAATCAGCAATGGAAGCTCTCTCTATTGCTGTGGTTCCTCTGAGTCCACACCAACACCTAGCCCGGAGTACAAGGAGGAGGGCCCATGCTACTAGTTAGTGCCTCTGCTTTGACAAAAACTTCTTTCCCTCTGATTATGGAATTAAGACACGCACCTTGTACAAATCTTGAGTGAGGAGAAGCCTAAAGAAGAAAGTCAAAATCACCAATAATTAAGGCCTAACCATGGTATGAATATTTACCATTTATCCTTGAAAGATTTCTTCCCCCCGGAGGTGGCCGCAAAGAGTGTCCCCCACCCCCACCCCAACCTCATCTGCTTGCTACTGACCCTGCTTCTGCTGATCTGTGTGGGCGACTTAAGACATTCAATGTGATCATTGGATTTCACCAAGTTGCCAGGTGGGGAATAAATGCAGCATTTGTTAGAGTGTCCTGGCTGAGTTCCAGCTGAAGCCCTGATGGTTTCAGGGTCTCAGTTGTAGCTTCAATTGGATTAGTTAGCCATTAGTTCTTACACTGAACCCGGGTGGAGGGGTGCAGGCTCGGGAAACCAGGAGTGGCTGCTTTTAAATGGAGGGAGCCCTGCCGAGTGGGCTCTGTAAATCATCCCACCCGAGAGGGAAAAACTCTGTAGGCATCGAAGGCTCTGGGAAACAGCAGGGTGTCATCGGCGCGGCTCCCCTCTCCTGCTGTCCCCATCCACTGACTTCCCCTCCCCCTGTGGGGACCTGTGGAGGTAGGACACCACTGCCAGGGCATTTCTCTGTTGAGGAATCTCCATCTACCTTTGAGATCCTGTGTGCCTCCCCAGCATCCTGGCTTGTCTTCTGTCTGAGTTTTAGAAACATTTTCATCCGTCTTTCATTTTACAAATAAAGAGAACACTGCGTGTGCCCATGCCCAAGTTTGTCACTGCAAGCAACGCACTGTAAGCGATGCTATGTAGACAAAATCTGGGATGCAAAAAATCAGTTTGCTGCCCCAATGCATATCAGGTGGTGAAGGTATAAAGTTTCTAAGGACCATCAGCCCAGAGACCCAACTGGCAGGAGATGCTGCTTACACATTCGGATCATGTAGGAAGAGGGTCAACACGCCCTGAGCCTTGAGCCAGAGGAAATCCAAATGCACTGAATCCAACAGTATCCAAACCCCTAATTGCCGCTGGTTTGAATTCAGCGGGAAATCTTGCATAATACCCATAAATGACCTTTCTTCAGGGGTGCACCGGCATGATTGTTGGGATCACGCAACAAATACCTAGTGCCGTTTAACGACGGAATGACAGATCTCTGCTATGCAAATTTTTACAGCACGGCAATTGAGCAGTTTAGGATTGTACGACAGTGTTTGGGCTTCGTACAACAACCAAAAGGAGCGCAATAAAGGCCTGTGATGGATGGGCCGATCCCCCTGGAAATACACGCTGCAACGCCGCGGAGACAGCCGTGGAGACAATGCAGCCCGGAGGGCCGTGAAGCCGCCGTCCCGGGCTGCCCGCGCGCGGGCCACGGAGCCGGCCACGAGTCTGGGGTGCAGATGCGCGCGTTGGGGCGCGGCGGTGGCTGCGCGCGCGGATACAGCGCGAGGGGCTCGGCGAGGCGGCGGGTCTGCAGGGGCAGGGCCGGCCGGGCCGGGAGCCATATGCCGCCTGCGCTCCCTTCTGTCGCCGAGTCTGCCGCCTCGTCCTTCTGTCGGGGACACTAATGACGAACATGTTTCAAACAGTTTTGTTTACCTAGCAACAGCTTTTCTAAGAGGGGGTCTTAATTAGTCACCTTAAGCAATTTCGGGTTGGGATTTTTTTCCCCCCCGAGCTTCATTCATTTGTTCATTCACGTGTAAGAATCTCTCGGCTCCCCCCGCCCCTCCCCCCGCCCCCTCGGCCCCTCCCCCCCGCCCCTCCCCCCGCCCGCACCCCCGAGGCTGCTGTTACTGTTTCCATGAAAAAGTGTGTCTGCATCACGAAACTAGTTTTAATAGCTCTACGCCGTTTCTCTTTCTTTCAGACGTACTTTAATACCACAATTAGCTTTGAAGGGTAGATTTTTCTCCACTTGTCAGGCGCAGTAGTCCTTTGTGAAGCTCTTCAAATGGGATCTGCATTTTAAAATCAAATCCCATTTGGCGATTTTTTTTTTCCCCCATGATTTTGTACTCCTAGTTGCAGTCACTTCCATATTAAAGGAGCAGGCTCCGAGCTGATTTAGCAGTTCACTCTATCACGACTGGAAAAAGAATATAGAAAATTTGAATTTTCACCCGTTATGCTATTGATTTTCTTTTCCAATTCGACTCACAAAGAACCAAAGTAGGTCCCTCTTTTCTGAGTATTTTTCCTTTTGGATTCCCTTTAGTCAGTACAAAGCATTTTGAGTACTATATGGATTCATCGATTTCTGTTTATGCAAGATAATGCCAAGTTTTAAAAAAAAAATGCTAAAAGGTGAAATACTTAATTCAAAATGAATCAGAAACAAATTCCAAAGTAGCATCATCCCAAATGTTGACGCTTTTCTTTTCTTTTGTAATAAAATTTGTGAAGCATGGGTTAACCACTGAAAGACAATACCACCAAATGTGTTTAATCATTAACTCCCATTAGACAATAGCTTCCATAAAAATCAAATGACACAGGCTAATTCCTGCAGGACTTCCTCTGCTTTTACATAACTGAACCAGCTTCTGCCTTATTGTAAAAGAACAACATCTCTTTCAAGCCATTCCTTGTTTCTGGTGGAACCTAGGGACACTCAAGCCATGGGCGTAATAACCATTGAGTATCAAGCTTCATGTTTATTCAGGACAAGAGAGAATGACTAAGATGTAGGCCTGGCAGAAATAGAAAACAACTGATACTAGAAGAGAATTCTTAGAATAAACATTACATTTTTATTGCAACTTAGTTTGTGTGTTAGCAAGTCAAATAATCTTTTTTAAAAAAAAGATTTTATTTTTAAGTCATCTCTACACCCAATGTGGGGCTCAAACTCACAGATCAAGAGTCATACATGCTCTGACTGAGCCAGCCAGGTGCCCCTGAAATAATCATTTTTAGGTGAATTTTTCTTTTTCTTCCATATGAATGATAGTATACCAGAAATAGGCTCTGTTCAGAATTCTAAGGATGATTTTCTTAAGTTCAACTGATTTTTTTTTAAAGATTTTAATTATAGACTTTATTTTCAGAGCAGCATTTGGCTTTACAGAACAACTGAGCAGAACATAGAGGGTTTCCTCTCTCATCTCTCCCTACTGCTTCCCTTATTAATACTTCACATTAGCATGGAACATTTGCTAAATGGATGAAGCAGGACTGATTCATTATTACTAACTAAAATTTAGACTTTACATTAAGGTTCATTCTTTGTACAGTTCTAGGGGTTTTGACAAATGTCTATTGACATGTATCTACTGTAAGAGTTACAAAATAGTTTCACCACCATGAATATCCCTCATGCTCTGCCTGTTCATTCTATTGGTCTATCCCCAACCCCTGGCAACTGCTGATCTTCTGACAATCTCCACAGTTCTGCCTTTTCTAGAATGTCATATAGTTGGGGTTGTACTTTGGGTAGCCTTTTCATTTTTGCTTCTTTCACTTGGTAGTATACATTTAAGCACCCTCAATGTCTTTTCATGATTTGATAGCTCATTTCTTTTTATTGCTGAGTGATATTCCACTGTATGGATGTGCCACGATGAATTTTTAGAGCATTTAATTGTTCATTCCTAGCAAAGTAGGAAAAACCTACCTTTCAAAGTTAATTGTGTGTATATATTTTATGGTTCATTCAATTCTTAAATTTGAAAAAGTTGTTTGTTTAGAAAGTCTGGCCTCAATTTGGGACTAACTAGGAACATATGCATTATAATTACTTAGTGTACCTAAAACACTGAGTGAAAAAAAAAAAAAAAAAAAGAGAGAGAGAGAAAGAGAAAAAATCCTTAAAGCTTCTGTGGTCTGTGAGGGATGCTTGATGAGGTTTATGGTCAACCAAGAAGTGTCATGTCATCTGATATGTGTGCCAAATGGGGTGGGACAAAAGTATCCTATGCATAAGTGTGAGTCTGTGCACGCACACCAATGAAAAGCAACATTTTCAATGAGAAAATTTGCTGGGAATTCTTTATCAAGAAGGTGGGCACAACACATCACTCTGGCAGACCTTGAAGGATCACTCAAAGTGATCTAAATTACATATTCTAGATGTGATTAGAAGGTGCCTCTAAATGACATATTCTAGGATGAGTAGGTGCCTATTATGCTATGAAAGGAATAGAATGGAAGACTGCCTTTCACAACAGCACTTACTATAACACAGCTGGTCATGATAGAACAGAGATGAAGTTGTGTAGGAATCAGGTGTCTGGGTGCTGCAGGAGTGGGATTGAGATACATGTGACTTCCCTTTTCAGAATTGACATGATCAGAATCGGGCAGAAAACATGGGGTGGTCTCAGCTGAGGTCCATGTGCCAGGAAGTCCCTCAGAGTCCCTGAAGTGGAGCTTACATGTTGGAAGGGGATATCAGAACTCGACTCCAGCCCAAAACTAGGGGTCAAGTACAAAGGGCACATGTGTAGCTGGGACTGGAAGCTGATCCCAGAGCCATTTCCTCACTGGGATATGACTGTCAAATGAGTGTGGCCTGAAGGAGCAGGACCAGGAAACCCCAGGTTGGGCAGCACTGCAGCCAGACAGGGATCTGGGCACATGAGCACCACCTCCAGAGGGTTGTGTTTGGGGCAAAGGTGCAGGACCAGCACCAGCTTTTAAAATGTTTCCTTTTCACTTTCCTTTTGGCATTTATTTTGTTTTTGTTTTTTAATTTATGATAGTCACACAGAGAGAGAGAGAGGCAGAGACACAGGCAGAGGGAGAAGCAGGCTCCATGCACTGGGAGCCTGACGTGGGATTCGATCCCGGGTCTCCAGGATCACGCCCTGGGCCAAAGGCAGGCGCCAAACCGCTGCGCCACCCAGGGATCCCTCCTTTTGGCATTTAGAAGCAGGGAGACCTGTATTAAATAATTTACCCTCAATTCAAGGAGTGGGAAAGCCTTTGCCAAAGGAAGATTTCCTGCTTAAGTTACTCACTGAAAAAAACAAAGACAAAAACAAAAGAATATGTTTTTTGTTTTTTTTTTCACCCAAACTAGCAAAGAGACCATATCATAATGTGTCCAGCTTGGACTCTAATCAAGAAGTAATTCTTCTTTTGCACCAAAAGGCATACATAGAGAACATCACCTCTGTCTCCCCACAGAGTATTGAAGAGCATTGGCTGGGGCAGAGAACCAAAACACCGAACACACAGCTTAAGTTGAAAGACAAACTGAGTCTCAAAGTCCCGCACAGAAAAATCATTTTATTGTTAGCAAGTCATTTAGCACCAACCCTTTTTGGGCAAATGATAGGACTGTGAAGTCTTTTTTCTTGCAACATAGCTGTTTTATTTTTTCCTAAAATGCACATTAAAAAAATATTTTTAGCATCACTAACATTAGGGTGAAATGCATCTCCCATTTGCTGTTGTCATTTGTGAAGTGGCTGTTGTTAGCTGCAGTGCTCAAGTTTGGCCAGCGCTGTTTCTTAATCCCTTAATTAAGCTATGTGCCTTGTTGGTACTAAGGAATTGAGAAACATGTTGTTAATATCCACCTGATTGTTCTTGAAGAACTTTCTATTGGTTACTTTTGATAAGTATTGCTTTTTTAAAATCAGCATTGATGAGTGTCAGTGACTTACAAGAAAATCCCAAAGAAGCACTTTTTAAGGTCAAATATGAAAATATGAAATATAGTTGACATGCAAAAATTCCATTAATTTCAGATGTACAACATAGTGATTCCACAAGGCTATGCATTATGCTCTGCTCACCACAATGTAACTACTCTCTGTCATCATACAAAGCTATTATGATACCATGACTCTATTCCCTATGCTGGGCTTTTTATTCCTGTGACCTATGCATTCATAACTGGAGTGTATCTCCCACTCTCCTTCACCCATTTTACCCATTCCCCACTCCTGTTCCCTCTAGAACCATCAGCTCATTCTCTGTACTTGTGGGACTGTTTCCACTTTTTTGTTTCTTCATCTGTTTTGTTTTTTTAGATTCCATGTGTAAGTGAAATCGTATGGTATCTGTCTTTCACTGTCTGATTTAAATCACTTTGTATAATACCCTCTAGCTCCATCCATGTTGTTGCAAGTACGATCTTGTTTTTTATGAATGAGTAATATTCCACTGTGTATTACATACCATATCTTCTTTACCCATTCATCAATCGATGGACACTTGGGCTGCTTCCATATCTTGGCTATTGTAAATAATGTTGCAGTAAATATAGGGTTGTATGTATCTTTTCAAATTAGTGTTTTTGTTTTCCCAAAGGAGCTACTTTTTAAAGAAATGCTGTATCACTGATACTGTTGGCATAGACATATTATTATATGGAAAATACCAGGAAATAAGAAAGCTTTTCTCTGTTTTTTTAACAAGCAGCTTTTTGGGGAGTCTTTCCTTGTGATAATAAAATAATGGAGTATCATTCTGCCAAACCTGCTCCATAAAAGCCTGTTACTTTTTTCATTGATGCGTAGTTAACACTTACCATCTACCCATCTCAGGGGTTTGCTGGGTTATGTATCTAACCCTCTAACTCCAACACTTTAAACATATTTTACTTTAATAAAATACGAGTACTTTAATTTCTCAAATGTGTCACTAGAAGTCTTGTTATATATTCTTAAGGAGCATATGGAACAAATTTTCATCATTTCCAACAACAATCTATTTGTAAGCCATTCTAATGTTGCCCGCATTATGTTACATGCATTCTTACTGGTGCTCATACATGTCAATATACCATAATTCTAATAGAATTCTATGGTCTAATATGTGTGAACATGCTATTATCACCACAACTATACTAGCTAGAAGTATCTTATTCACCTTACAATTGAGTTAAGCTACCTGAAAAGTCAGGATTCTGATGCCTACAATAAGCCATAGGAGCAGCTCTAGCTATAAAAGAAAAAAAAAATGCTTTCAGAGACGCCTGGGTGGCTTAGTGGTTAAGCGTCTGCTTTTGGCTCAGGGTGTGATCCCAGAGTTCTGGGATAGAGTCCCTCACTGGGCTCCCTGCAAGGAGCCTGCTTCTCCCTCTGTCTGTGTCTCTGCCTCCCTCTCTGTGTCTCTCATGAATGAATAAATAAAATCTTTTAAAAGACGCTTTCATGTCACTTTTATTTAATTGTTTGTTCATCGAATATCATTGAATGCTAATTATGTAATAGGCTCTAGAAGAGACATGGAGGACACAGAAGTCAACAAGCACATGGCATGTAACCATTTAACCATTCCCTGTTATCTATTCACCCACTGGTCAATGATAGCTGTGCTAGCTGCTAGGTTAAGCAAGTCAATAAACACAGTATCTTCTAAAAATTTGCATGCTAAAAGTTTTACAGATCTGTATGTAGTATGACACTTATCCGTGTCATACTGAGAATTTAGCTATTTGTGATATTTGTTGTTTGTTAGGAATATGGGGTGAAAGTAAAGGACATGATGATTAATGCTATCATTCTCCTGTGCTAGCTAATATAACAGCTGTTTGACCACATATATGACTTGAGACTCCAGGGCACATTCTTGTTATTTGCTATTCCTATCTGTTCCACCTGGTGAGCTGGGCTGGATGCCATGGATGCAAAGGCACCAGAGCCTGAGAAGGACTCAGCCCTTGTCTACATCCTCTACCCACACACTGCTACCCACATCACATTCCTGGCCCACTGGGTTTACCTATCTGACATACAGAAGTGGAAGAAAGAAAATAAAGGATCCTCCCCTGTAGGCAATGGCTCTTCAGTTTTACAGAGCATAAAATTACAGAGGAGTCATAAAAAGGCAGGTTTTTAGGATCTATATCCCCAGAGATTTTGATTCAGTAGAACAAGATGGATGGAGCCTAAGAATTTCTATGTAGGTGGACTCTAAGCCATGCTGACCTAAGACCCAGGGCAGGACCAGTCTAAACAGTTTCTTCTCTGCCGCCTTCTAATGCAAGGGCAACTCTCATTACTTCACCAGTCACGGATACGAGTGCAGGCCTCTCCCTCCCCATCCTCTCTCCCTCTCTCTCTCTCTCTCCGACACACATACCACAAAGGGAAGAAAAAAACTGCCATCAAAGGAAGACAATTCTGGTTTTGTCCATGATAGAAAGATGAGTAGATGAGTATTAAGCTTCCCCTCCCATTGCAAACAGCTATCAAAGTGGATGATATATATGAAGCAAATGTTTTTAGGTATTGAGTAGCAGACAGACCAAGATTTCAGGAGAAAGAAAACTCCCAAAGTGATTTCTGTGTTTCCCCAACCCTCTGCCTGGAGTCCCTTAACGAACGGCCAGCCAGAAAACTGCACTGTTGCTGGGCAGAGAAACAGGGATTGGGATTTGAGCCTGGTGAGGCAGGCGTGCTTTGCAAGGCAGGGTATCAGAGAGGAGGGACTTGTGCAGAAGAGGACCTCCATGAACCGTGAAGGCTGCCTCTTGATTTTTAGCAGGAGAGCTGTGTGTGTGTGTGCACAGTGTGACTCCATGAGGCCAGCCAGGGAACAGCTCTTGGTCTCTACTGGATTCCCCAAGCTCTTACGAAGCAGGAGGATGCTGGGTTTCCAGCCCACCCAAGAAGAAAACTCCCTAAATCCCCTGAACATTTGCTAAGACACCAGAAAAGCCAAGCCTTTTCAATCATGTCATTTCCAGGCTAAAGTCAATTCCCCATTGCTCTCAGGGAAAAAAGCTACAATTCTCAAGCTGGCCTCCTGGCTGCCGTTCCAGCCATCTCCTGTCTCCACTCTGTGGCTTCCCCATCCCAAGCGTCTCTTTGTCAGACCCCTCCCACCTCAGGGTCTTTAAGAAGGCACTTTTCCCCATCTGAGATCCTCACTCTACTTTACCTAATCAGCCTGGATAAAAAAGCAAGGTCCAGCACAGAGGAGATTTAGAGCCCTGAAGCTACTCTGCAATCATGGATACATGTCATTATACATTTGTCAAAGCCCGTAGAACATACTACACTGAGAGTGAACCTTAATGTAAACTATGGACTTAGAATGATAATGAAGTGTCAGTGGAGGTTCATTGAGTGTAACAAATGTACGTGAGATTGTTGATAGAGCAGTGCTTGTGATGGAGCAGGGGTTGTATGGAAAATCTCTGTCTCTTCTGCTCAGTTTTGCTGTGAACCTAAAACTGCTCTTAAAACTAGAGTCTATTTTTTAAAAATGTGACTGTAAGACAGACCTCAAACCAAAGTAACAGAAAGCAAGACAAGTACTACACCTGATCTCCAGAAGCTGGAGTCTGAGGAGGAAACAGACATTTAGCCTATATAGAGTGTACTAAATAAATAAATAAATAAATAAATAAATAAATAACCAGAATCCAGAAGTGAAGGAATTATGAAGTTCTCCACAACACACAGGAGAGAGAGTTAGGTTTAAGAGATTTTTTTTTTCTAGGCTTCTGACTGTGTTCTGTGCTAACATATATAATTTAGAGTGGAACTCAATACACACAGGCACACACACACACACACACACACACACACACACTCATGCAAAACCAAAGCAGAGATTTCAGGAAACACTTAACTTTTCTATGCTATTCTATTTCATTTTAATCTATAAATTTTTCCTTGCCGGTAAATACCTACTTTATCAATTCTATGACCATTTAATCAGTGATAATCAGCTGTTTGAAAAGCACTGTCGGGATCCCTGGGTGGTGCAGCGGTTTGGCGCCTGACTTTGGCCCAGGGCGCGATCCCGGAGACCCGGGATCGAATCCCACGTCAGGCTCCCGGTGCATGGAGCCTGCTTCTCCCTCTGCCTGTGTCTCTGCCCCACCCCCCCCCCCTCTGTGTGATTATCATAAATAAATAAAAAAATTAAAAAAAAATAAAAGCATTTTGTTAAAAAAAAAAAAAAGAAAAGCACTGTCAACTCTGGGGAGAGTTGGGCTATGGGATAGCAGGCACATGTTCCAGGGGGAAAAAAAAAAATTAATATACCAAGTTCCTGAATGCAGTTTCTGTTTCCATTTTTCTCTATGGTTCTTTTCTCTACTGAAGAGATTGAAAAGTCAAAACTATGTTTCCTAGACTTCCTTGCAGCTAAGCTCTTGCAGTTAGGTTCTACATTTGAAGTTGGCTTTGTAGCTCAGCTATTGTAGCAAGATTAGGATGTTACAGTTGAGTTGGTCACCATCTTACTGTCTTGTAAGGTCTTAAAGACACAGCATCTACATGTTCTGCTGCCCCGTCACCAGCTTGGGCTGCTGAGTGGTACTTGTACTCATGATCTCTACAGCCTCCTGATCTTTGAATTGTGACTATGGCAGTCTCTGAGTAAAGGTAATGGTGGCTTCTGATTCCTGCTTTCTTTCAATGATTTTATAAGTACCTAGTTCTCTACATTAAATCTTTTTCTTTTTAAAATTAAAAAAAGCAAGGTGCAATTATATGTTGATTACAAGAGACACAATTTAAATGTGAAGACAAAGATAGAAAAGAAGAAGAAGAAAAGATGTAAATAGATATACCATGCAAACACTAATCATTAAAAAGCTGGAGTGGCTATACTAACACCAAAGTACACTTCAAAGCAAGAAATGTTAGTAGAAAAAAAAAAAGAAAAGAAATGTTAGTAGAGACAAGGAAGGATATTTTATATTAGCTCCACAAGAAGACAATAATCTGAAATGTGTATGCATCTAAAAAAAAAGAGCTTTAAAATACATGGAGCAAAACCACAGGCTAAAAAGAGAATGAGACAAATCTACAATGTAGTACACTTTTTTTTCTGTAATTGCTTGAAAAAGTGGACAAAAAAATCAGCTAGGATATAAGATTTAAATGACTATCAATCAACCTTCCCAAATTAGCAATGTTAGAACATTTCTTCCAACCACTGTAGAATATACTTTTCTTTCAAGTACACATGGAACATTCACCAAGATAGACCATATTCTGGTCCATAAACAAGTCTCAATAAATCTTAGATTGAAATCATACAAGGGTATGTTTTCTGACCACAATGGAATTAAACTAGAAATCAATAATCAAAAGATATATGCAAAACTCCCAAATATGTGAAAATTAAAGAATTTTTTTGTAGAGAGAAAGAACTGACAGGGATGGGGAGGGCAGAGGGAGAGGGAAAAGAGAATTCTAAGCAAAATTCACATCCAGCATAGAGCCCAATGTGGGCCCCAGTCTCATGACCTGAGCTGAAATCGAGAATTGGACATTTAATCGACTGAACTACCCACACATCCCTAAAGAACATATTTCTAAATTACTCATGGGTCATTCCAAGGGAAATTTTGAATATTTTCTAGCTAAAGGCTGATGGAAACATAACAGCTTAAAATTAGCAGGATGCAACTAAAGCAGAGCTTAAAAGGAAACTTACAGATTTTACGGAGCAAAAGAAATCAGATACAAGAATATATATTGTATGATTTGAAATTATATAACCTATAAAAACATACAACTGTTTTCTTCTCTCTACATAGGATTAGCTAATGCATCCTGTCTGGTTCATGTAAATGCCACTAAAGTGATGATGGCATCTCAGGGTGCCTTAATCCCTACTAATCTTGCCTGTCCTCGAACTCTTGTGACATGTGCTCTTGATGGTACTTTTATTGTTTTTTAATCACATTGTAATTGCCTTGTCAGTTAGCTGGTTTTCATCTGTCCTCTCAATGAAATTATCGGCCACCAAAGAACAAGGCTCTCTTCCCCTGTCTTTCCCAGCTCAATTGGAAAGGTCAAGGAAGATACCAGTTAGTCTTATTCTGGGTTTTAGCCCACTTTTGGTCCAGGACAATCTGGGTGTGTGATGCATTAACGGGCACTGCTGAGTGAAGTTGTGGTTATGGGTGCCACAAGTATGAGGCAGTGAGGCCAAAGTCTCAGAAGCCCTGAAATGTTTCAAGGAAGGTCTCCAAGGCAGACCCAGGAAGAAGACTTTGAAAGAGGAGTTGATGACAGATTGTCAAACAAGATAGTACTAAAAGTCAAAAAGAAATGGATCAGCTGGTGACCATTTTATTCTAAGAGTCATGACTGAGGCACAAAATCCACCTCTCTAAAGATTTCCCCTGCCTATTCTCACTGTCAATGAAGTTTTAGAGTTCATAAAATATGGTATTATGTGTTTTTGTTTGCTATCATTTCCACAAAACATATTATATGCCTTTCTTTCTGTGATTATTTGTAAGACATTTTTAATCGGCACAAAACAATCTATCATAGACACAGACCACAATCTATTTTTTCTTTTCCTTTTTTTTTTTTTTTTTAAGATTTTATTTATTTATTCATGATAGTCACAGAGAGAGAGAGAGAGAGAGAGAGAGAGAGGCAGAGACACAGGCCGAGGGAGAAGCAGGCTCCATGCACCGGGAGCCCGACGTGGGATTCGATCCCGGGTCTCCAGGATCGCGCCCTGGGCCAAAGGCAGGCGCCAAACCGCTGCGCCACCCAGGGATCCCTCTTTTTCTTTTTTTTAAAGATTTTATTTATTTGTTCATGAGAGACTCAGAGAGAGGCAGAGACATAAGCAGGCTCCCTGCAGGGGCCCGATGCAGGACTCGATTCCAGAACTCTGGGATCATGTCCTGAGCTGAAGGCAGACGCTCAACTGCTGAGCCACCCAGGCATCCCCATAGTTTATTTTTTCATTCCTCACTTTTGAAAATTTAGGTTGTTTCCAAGTGTCAATACTTATAAATAATGTTTTGGTTATTTTTGTACATGCATATGTAACTTCTTTCCTGATTATTTCCTTAGGCTAGAGCCCTCAAAATTCTAGAAATGAATTAGTAGGTCTAAGAGAATGAGCACTTCAAAGATATTTTTTTTTCTTTTTGCTAAATTGCTTTGTAAAATTTATATTTTAGACCATGCATATAGGAAAGTACCTCTTTCCAGAGAGAGAGAAAGAGCAAGCTGCTGCTTTTTTAAACAGAGAAACTACATTCCAGGCACAAACTATAGGACTCCATGTAAAGAATTAATAAAATGAACAAATAAACAAAGGCAAGAGATCTCTATTTCAAGTGGTGTTTGAATTGTTTTGGGGTCAAAACTAGTGACATTAGTGATGTCATGAGTAAACTTTATTTACCTTTTTAGTCAGCTTTCCAATAAGGAAGCAGTGCTTGATTATCTGATGGAAGAGTTCCCAACCAATCAATGGTCTGGACTCTCAAAATCAAGGGAAAATAGGCCTTGATTTGTAAAGCTATAAAATTACATATACTGCACACGACCAGACAGATTTTTTTTTTTTAATTGCAACCTGTGGCTGTATCTTGTGACTCTACATCATTCAAAGTATAGATCCAATCAAGTGATAAGACTGAACATGCCAAAATAAATTTTGTCAGGCTCCAAGTAGGCTGTTTTTCACCTGACTCTGGAAACAGGGGCATCTGCAGACTTTTCTGTCCTGTGGTGTACCACAGGAAGGGCTCAGTGACCAGGGCGACAATGAAAACATTTACAAGTGTTCTCACTGGACAAGCAGAATCTGGAAATGGATGGAGGTACGAGGCCTCAGTTCCTTTGTCAGGAAGAGGCTAAGCATGAGACTACTTCCTGGCTCTGGGCAGGGGAGTAAAAGCAGTCGTGACAGTGGGCCCTTCATGGGGACAGAGCTCTCCTTTGGTGGAGTTCCCAAGAAGAAGATCCCAACAAAGGTTCTTCCTTTTGCTTCCAAAGTCCACAATCTCTTGGTTTTCCTCCAACTGCTTTGATTGTTACTTCTTGTTCTCACTTGAAAGTTCTCTCTGCTCATCTTTTAAATATTAAGTTTCCTTCGGATTTTGTCCTTTTCTTCTTACTTTGCATGCTTGACTTGAAGCATCCCATTTCTATATCGATTTAATGGTTCCCCAATCTACATCTCCAGCCCAGAAAAATCATGTGCCCAGGAGGCTTATATTCTCAGGGCCTCTTCTGCCTCTTGGCCTCCTACTTCCTCATGCTGTTCTGAGTCAAGCTAGTGGTAAAACTTAGCCCTTTCTTCATAAAGTAGCTCTTCCCCCAGAATTTAGGGACACAGATTTTACTGAGGACATAGGAGAGGGGCAAGGGGGGGAGGGGTTACCACCCAGAAATGCCAACAACTCACATAGAAGTTCAACACTACGAAGGCTTCCCCAGTGCTGAGATGTCCTTTGGTGACCCAACTAGGGAGCCTCATCAGGCCTTGGTTCATCATTGGAGCCTCAACTGATCCCCAGATGCAGTACCTCTCTACCTTTCTACTTTCCCTATTCCCATCAGTACCCACTCCTTCCCCTCCCCCAGGCAACAGGCAAAGCTCTCATACCATCTTATGCAGAAAGGTTTTGAAAAAAACTCTTCTCTGGAACTTGCAGCTGACAGCCACATCCTCTGGGGGCTACCTTCCAGTTAAGTGTTGGTCAAGTCGACCTTGTAAACACTGGTACCTCCTGCAGGTCATTTTCAATATATACAAAATACTGTTTTCCAGCCACATGGTTTCTAAAATGGAAATCCCATTTTGTCATTCCTGGTTTTGTTTAATTTTATTTTTTTATGATTAACGGCTTTTTTTATAATAAATTTATTTTTATTGGTGTTCAATTTACCAACATACAGAATAACACCCAGTGCTCATCCCGTCAAGTGCCCCCCTCAGTGCCCGTTTGTTTTGTTTTTTAACTCTTCTGCTTTAATACTTCAATGGCTCCCCATTTTCCTCAGAACAAAATCCACATTCCTCACTTTAGTTTTCAAGGCCTTCACTTCTTAGGCTTGGGCATCACTCTGGCCTTATTCTCTTCCTTCTCACATTCTGTGCTGCAGCAAAACTGAGCTTTTCTCATCTCTTCAAACATGCCATGTTCTTTTTGTCTCTGGGCCAAGGCATGTGTTTTCTGTGCCTAGAAGGATCTACATTAACCATATCCCCTTCCTATCACACTCCCAGCAGTTTGCCTGACTGCCACTACCTGTAATTCTCAACCTAGTTCTCCCCTGACATATCTTTTCTGACCACAAAGACCCATAGTCCTTTTTACACATAGCCCCCTGTGCCCCACATGACACTGAATTCTTTGAGTTCACAGGCCACAAATATTAATTTCCTGTCTCTGAAGCCTTGTATTGATGACATTTGGATAATGACTGCATGGTTTAATATTGGGTCATCATTTTTTTTCTGTAAATTGCCAGATAGATAATATTTTAAGCTCTGTTGCAATTATTCGACTCTGTTGTTGCAGCACAAAAGCAGAAATGGATTATAGGGAAGCCAATGTGCGTGGCTATGTGCCAATGAAACTTTCCTTATGAAAACAGATGCTGGGCAAGATTTGGTCAGCAGCTACAGTTTGCCAACCTTTGGTATAAGATATAAGGAAGCAATACCACTTCAATAAATCGAATATGCTCTTTCTATAGTTTCAGTTATAGCCCTGCACATAGTTAACCCGTGTTTCCTGGTCCCATCACCCAACCTTAGCTGGCTAAGTGGTGGTTACAGGTGCAGCCTGAGGGAGGAAGTCACAGCTTCCCTTGTTTGGGTAGTGGATGTTCTACATTTCCAATAATCTGTAACCACAACTCTTTCTTGTCATAAAAACAAATCATCACATGAAAAAGAATAAGGTTTTTTTGTTGTTGTTATTAAAATCTCTCCAAGATAAAGGTTGAGCCTAAAAAGTAAAATAAAATTGATGAGATTTAAAAGCAAATACAAAAGCCAATGAGATAAAAGGCTGAAAGTATAAAGATGAAAGATTGAGCTATAAGGCCAAATACAGTGAAAATTGAAAACGAATGAGATTACAGGTTAAAGATTAAAATTAAACACTAGTTCTGTAGGGATAAAAATTACAAATCTGCAAGACTTAAGAGGATCAAAGAATGATCCTAAAAAGGGAAGAAAGCAAAAAGAGGAAAGAGATTACAAAAAGGTGGATGCAGAGTAATATAAAGAGGAAAAAAATAAAGGCAATGTAAAGTGAAGCAGAAAGATACTAGGATCTCCAGAGTTGGACTGGAGTGGGGAGGACTAGTAGCCTCCTCTCAAAAAAAGGCCTGTCTCTTGTGGGAGTCAGGAGAGCATCAGATCAGATGGGACAGAAGCAGGGACCATGGCCCCTCCCCGATAAGCCCCAGAGAACTGGGGGGACCTGGGTGTCCTGGCTGCATGGCACCACTGGGCACAGAAGCCTTCCCAGGAGACCATCTGGAGGAGGAATTAATTATTGCAAATGAGCTTAAGTTTCAAATTATCTGGTTCCAATAATTTTCTCTCCTTTTCCCATCAAATATGGAAAAAAAATAGGAACCAAAACAATTCTTCTGTCAAGTATATAAACTACAGACATACATGTGTCAATGTAAATATGTAAAAATCATACGAAACTTCATTCAAAATTGTATTAAAATTGTATTGAAAAGTGTATATACAGGACGCCTGGGTGGCTCAGCGGTTGAGTGTCTGCCTTCGGCTCATGGCGTGATCCCAGGATCCGGCATCGAGTCCCATGTAGGGTTCCTTGTATGGAGCCTGCTTCTCCCTCTGCCTATGTCTCTGCCTCTCTCTCTCTCTCTCTCCCTCTCTGACTCTCATGAATAAATAATATCTTTAAAAAAGAAAAGTGTATATAAAATTGCATACACATGAAAATTATATATGTATGTGGTCTTATATATGTACGAAAATTGTATTTGAAAAAAAAAAGAAAATTGTATTTGTCCATATCCAAGTCAGATCTTCTGAGGACTGGTCAAAAATATGAACACACACACACTACACATGCATTAGCACATGGATTCACATGCACACACCCAGGACATTACATCACCCAGGACTGATCCCAACCGTAATGTGGGCGTTGACCTCACTGTCCAGGGAACTGACCATCGTCCCAGGGAAGACAACTGTCTGCAGACACAGGGCATTCAGGCTCTACCTCCCCCGAGCGGGGAGAGGCCCCAAGGCGGGAAGCTACCAGGAGGAGGCTGGGCAGTAGCTTCAACACAACTGTCATTCTCTTAGTGACTCTGCAGTTGTTCCTGCACCTTGAAAAGAGGCATGAAAGTCATCTTGTCACTAGGTGCAAATCAAGGGGCGCCTGGGTGGCTCAGTCAGTTATGCATATGCCTTTGGTTCAGGTCATGGTCCCAGGGTCCTGCGATGGAGCCCCAAGTCAAGTTACCTGCTGAGTGGGAAGTCTACTTCTTCCTCTCCCTTTGCTGCTCCCCCTGCTTGTGCTCTTTCTGTCAAATAAATAAAATCTTAAAAAAAAAAAAAAACTAAGTACAAATCAATTGGAAAAGTGTTTTTTTTTTTTTAATAATAGACACAGTAGAAGAGCAAACAGAATCTGTTTTCCTGTTAATCTTCAGTGTGTTTGAGTTTCAAGGCTGATTTTGAGTCTCACGTTTTACAAACTGTACAGTCTCATACACTATAGGATCACACTTTACTGATGCTCTTTACCTTACTCATCACTAGGCATGCCCTTGGCGACGTAAGAAAGCCCTTTCAGATGAACTGCTTTTTATGAAAGCATTAAAGTAGATCTAAATCGTTAGAGTAAATGAGAGCTTATTTCGGGTCTGAGTAATGGGGTGACTGCAAATGAACCAAAAACAACATTTTTCTTTCTCTCATTCTCTCCCTTTCTTTTTCTTTTTTTTTTTTTTCTTCCTTGTTCAAACTATGCAAAACTCAATGCAGTGATCCTCTGGAGCTGACTTAAACTGGTTTGAAGGGACTTTGCAAGTCTTCCCAATTTCACATTCAGTGAAGACAACTTAGTACCTTGAATCAGTCATGATGGAAGAGTTACACCACAGAAATCAGCAGAGGCTAAAAATCAGGGCTCTTTCCCCCATCCTAGAGAGCTGGTTGTTAAACATATACAGGCCTCCACAGCCAATAATGAAAAGGGAGAAATGTTCTGTTTACATTGAAAGCTCTTTCTGTATTAAAATGGTGAAATATATTTGTATGGTGGCTTACAAATGAGAACTATATTTCATATGTCATAAGAAAAGACTTGATAAAAAAAATATTTAGTTCTGGGGGACCGGGGTGGTTCAGCTGGTTAAGTGTTTGCCTTTGTCTCAGATCATGATCTCAAGATCCCGGGACGGAGCCCCACATCAGGCTCCCGGCTGAGTGGGGAGTCTGCTTCTCCCTCTCCCTCTGCTCCTCCACCCTGCTTGTGCTGTCTCTCTCTCTCTCCTCCTCTCTCCCTCTCAAATAAATGAATAAATAAAAATCTTTAAAAAATATTTAGTTCTATTTGACATCTTTGTAAAAACTTTAATTGGATAATATTATTAAGGTTATATTCTATTAATTAGTAAAAGAAATTTTTCTGGTGTTTCAATTATTCTCTCTGAAAATTGCTTTGTTAAAATTTAGCAGGTCATTAACTGGTTGACCATGATTTTCATATTTACATACATGTGAGTGATCTGTGGCAGAATATAAGTAGCAAAATATCAAGTGATAGCTTAGTAACAAATCAGTAGAACATGTAAAGATGCTGGAGTTACATTTAAAGAGCAGCAAAGGCACTGAGAAGACCTGAATTAGGAGTAAAAAGACCTCATCTAAAACAAAAAAAAAATCAAAGCACAAGTCCTGCTAAAAGACATGAAGTATATATATATATACCGAAGACAGGGGTGGATGTCTGGAAATAAGTGTTCAGTTGACTTTGGGGATATTTGGTGCTCCTTACCTTTGCTTTCACCTGCATTGGTGTTTTAAATAGTGATTCTCATTACAATTAGAAAAATGAGATTATTCTCTTCATTTTTTTAATTAAATGAATTTAATGAAAACAATTCAGGGATTATTCTCTTCATAATTAAGCAAGAGATGGTGTATCTTTGCATAATACATGATGTAAATTCTCTGCTTTTACATTAAAAGGCAGATAAGCCATTAAACATTTTTGGTTTTTAACTGCATATGTTTAGGTAACCGGCTATATCTACCCAAGTGTCTTAGTATTAGCTTCAGTATTATTTCAAATAGGAAAATTTAGTCCTGGTAGGACAAGTTCTGTGTCATAGAGAGAAAATGAAAACCAGGAGCTTAAAGTCTTATCACATTTACCAAGCACAAGGATGTTCAAGTGGTTTTGCAAGAACACTTGTCCCCTGGTCAGCTGGGATGGATGTGGTTAATTTTACCAGCTTGGATAGTGTGCCTCTCTAGTCCTCACTTCCCAAATTAGGCCCTCTGAAAACTATACCTCTCAAAAAGACACCTTCCAGGGTGGAGGTAGCCTGGTCTTAGGGCCAGGAAAGCAGAACAGCTGCAATCTTTATAAACAAGGAAACGGAGGGAAGACTCTCCAAATGTGGCTTAATTTTCTTGACAAAGATACAAAATAATTGAATTGTGAGAATGGCACTTTAAAAGTTTCATAATAAAACTTTAATATTAAAATTTTCTAATTAATTATGTTTGCATTACCTTGATTTTAATATAACATTAAAAAGTTTGAGCAACTTTTTATACTTTGTTCATTATACATGGTTGTTAGAAACTAATCTTTTCAAACAATTTCAGATAACATATCAAAATGTTCATTATATAATATTAAGTGAAAAAGGCAAACTATATTACTAAGTAGAGTGTGACTGTAATTATATGAAGCATGAGCATAATGTATTATTATATATAAATCAATAAAAAACTATATCAAATATTTCAAAATAAGCTAACATTAGAGTGTGGAATTTTAAATGGTTTTTCTTCTGTCTTCTAGGTTTTCTAAAATGAGCATGTGTTATAAGAAAAAAAGTGATTAAAATAAGTTCATATTGTACTCAGTATAAATGCTAACATGTTAGAGAATATACCATTGGACCAAATGTATAATGCAGATGAAGAGTCAGAATGGGACCTTGTGTCACATTAGTAAATGTCCAGAAATAGACAAAGATAAAGATCTGCCTGGAAAGACCAGGAGAAACAGACCCCACAGTACTGTGCTTCCTCTTGGTCTGGACAGGCCTTCAAGAAAAAAATGAGGAATCATTTACTGTGACCGACATTTATGTTGTGCTTTAGTGCTTAGAAATCTCTTTGAGGGGATCCCTGGGTGGCGCAGCGGTTTGGCGCCTGCCTTTGGCCCAGGGCGCGATCCTGGAGAGCCTGGATCAAATCCCACGTCGGGCTCCCAGTGCATGGAGCCTGCTTCTCCCTCTGCCTCTCTCTCTCTCTCTCTCTCTCTCTGACTATCATAAGTAAATAAAAAATTTAAAAAAAAGAAAGAAATCTCTTTGATTTTAACCGCAGTTAATTTAATTCTCAAAAACTTAGTGAGTTTGCTAGGAGTGTCCTCATTGTACAAATGAATGAGCCAGAGTTAAAGCTCTTTCTAACATGCAGCATGGCCAAGACAGTTCCAAGACTCCACAAACTTCACAGAAATGATTTAACAAAAAGATAATTATTTCATGCATTGTCCAAACTGAGAACAGGTTCAAAGGATGTGGGTCTTTTCTGCTTGTTTTGATATGGGTGCTGAGTTTAGGTTAAAAAAAAAAAAAATATATATATATATATATACACACACACACATTTATATATTACCTGTACTTTTCTTCTTTGCAAAAGTGATACGAAGTTATCCAGTGCCAATCCATTTTTGATAATGCAAATAGCACACTATAAGCTCTAGAACATTGTGCATCATGGTTAAAAATCTAAGTTTAAGTGAGAAGCCTGGATATTGCTAGGCTTTTTCTGTTTTTTTATTTTTTTATAATTGCATAAAGGTCCTGGTATGTTAATGGGAAACAGGAAGCCATTACAATAAAAAGAAAGTGAAGAAATCGGGAACCAACTGATCCCATGTTTTTAGTTTTCTCAATCTGCTGGAGTCTTCATTTAAAAGTTTAGTGGAAAAATTAATTTCTCTTTCACAAGTTCCACTCACATTTTGTTGCTAATAAAACCAAGGATGTAAATACTATTAAGTACAAAACAGCCTGCTGCATAATTGTTTCAAAGCAATTACAGATTATATCGAGCCATTCGTGGAGCAGAAACAGTTTTTTCCAAGACACCAGCTCCCTGTACCTTGAAATTTTATTAGTCTAAGAATTTCATGCACCATATGTTAGAATATGAGACTAGCTGCAATTGAACAAACAACTTTCTGATATATAAGTGAATGATAACCTGATTTTAAATGTGTTTATCTAATGAGATAGTAACTGTAATTTACAACACATATAAAAACCCCCACTGTTACTCCTGGTGCACCTTTTGGCTAAAAAGGGTGATGTAGGGAGATATGCTAATGACGATCGTCTTGGTTTTTACCAAGTCAGTAATAAAATTTGCATTTGATATTGTGCACAGTAAACTGGGTTATTAGCCTTGAAAATGAGTCTCATAAAATTTAAATATAGGCTTAAATCATATTAACTGTCCTGTAGGTTTTCTGAGAGGCTTTAAAGCATTGTGTTGCCTCAGTAGTGTAGGGAATGCAGATGTTTGTGTGCCTTTGAGGGGGCCCCCAAAAGGATACAAATGAGAGCTTGAGAGACCCACTAGAAAAGCATCCACTGTTCTGCTTCCAGCTTTGAGAACCTGTTCCAGGTCAAGCACCTGTAGATCAATGAGGCTGAGGAAGGAGGGTCTTTCCAGAAAAGCCTTCTAAAGAGTTTCTTTTAGGCAAGCTGGCCATTCAATCCCTCCCCAAGGACTGCTCGGGCTGTCAATCCAGGACTTTGAAACTCCCGTGGCTTCACAAAGCAGGAAGGTTGACAGCTGTGAAGTGCCGTTTGTTGTTCCCAAGAGACTCTGAAATTGCAGACGAAATGCTGAAGGACCTAGTGGTTTCAATTTCTCCAGTAACTTCCCATTGCAGTGACCTGCTTCTCAGTCCACACTAAATCATAACTATTTACTATTATAAGGAAGAAATACATTTGAGGGTGCAGATGCTTCATTGGTGATCGGGTGGTTGAACTGGGCGTCCTGACCTGTCACCCTGGGCATACAGGGCTAATTGGGCCAACAGGGCCCATCAGCAACCCAGGGACAGTCCTTCACCTCACCCAAGCCTCAGCCCTGCCCATCCTGACTCCTCCTACCCAGCAGAGGTGAGAGGAGTCCCTTACATATATCACTCACCAGGCCAAGTCCGCTCCCAGGAGACATGGGTGGCCTTACACTTCCAACTCCAAGATTTTCATCAGGATACTGCCAACTATCTGAATTTTCTTCCCAAATTCACCATATGTGAATGTATCTCCATTTTCCTTAATCACCATCCACAATCTGAGTTCCTCAGATGTCAATCCCCTCCTGCATAAATCCCCTTCTCTTCTCCTGAACCAACTTCCTTTTCCACTCTTCTGGCCCCAAATCTTCCATTCTCCCTCGGGAGTCACAGGTTCATATTCATCATCAAGTTCTTGACTGGAAAGCTTGTTTCTCCTGTTACCCTCTCACAGAGAAGATGCACATTTCTCTCCATTTAATATGCTGCAGGGATGATGAGAAGTTGTCCATCTTTCTTACTCAGCACTGCCCATCAATCCATGAATCTTCCATCTTGATGGGAAAATCCTTGCTCAAAGGAGCTATCTAGACTACTCTTTCTTACCCAGCCTTTTTGCTAACATCTACTCTTCCTCTCCTTTTCATTAAAGACCTTATTTAGCACCTGGTTCATGCCTTTCTTCTCCACTGCTTTGTTTATGAAGAAGACTCACCCCAAACCTTAACCTCTTAGTATTTTGTCCTTCTAAGCTGTAGTGACTCACACCCTCCATTCACAAACTTCACACTCAACCTTCCTATGGGCACAACATAGACCTTGCACTCTCCCAGAGTTTCTCAATCTTTGAATTAGGAATGCCGAAAGTCCACTCTGACCACACCCTTCTAACCTAGTTCCTGGTTTCCACCTCATTAGGACCCCTAGTCATCTACCCCTTCTCATTTCTCCCATCTAACTGCACTTACCGTCTTCACTTTTTTCTTAACAGTCTTTAGTGCCCTATCCTAATCACCTTGAGTGAAATTTCTTTGCCTAGGGCCATTAGTAAACTGCATGTGGCTGACTCCTCACGTATTCCTAACTTACCTACTTAGCAGCATGTGTCTCTGCTTGACCTTCCCCCTTCTCCATATCCCTCTGTCATGGTGCCTGCAGTACCTACTGACTCTAGCTGGTCAGTCTTAGACTTGGGGTTCCACTTTCCCTTCTTTCCCCTGGGTGTTGGTGTTCCCCAAGACTTGGTCCCAGGACATCTCATCTTTTCTGACTCCCTACACTGCCCAAGTGTTCTCACTAACTCCCATAAGCTTTGAGCCAAATCTATATGCTGATATCTTTCAAATATCCCCTCAATTACAATTTTCCAACTTGGGTAAGTTACTTCCCTCTTTGTGCCTCAGTTCTCTCATCTATAAAATGAGGATAGTAGTAATTCCTACTTCTAGGTTTGTTGTGATGAAAAAATGAGTTAACTCAAGTAAGCAATTAAGAACAGTGCTTGCTACTTGATAAGCCCTTAGTAAATATTTCTTACCATTATAATGATTATTATCACTATTATAGGGCAGCTTTTCTTGAATGCTTCATAAAAACCTTAAACCTAGTACACTGAAAAAAAATGGAAATTATCACTATTTGGCTTTTCCCTCTAAGCTTTGCCCTACTTGCTCTCCTAGCTCTGTGAGCATTGATATCATTTACTCAAACCAGAAGGAATTCAATTTCCTTTCCTCTTTAGCCTATATGTCTGATGAGTCACCAAATATTATGAATTATACTTCATTTCAAATCAATTCTCTATCTCCTAAACTAACTGCTAGTTCCCTAAATCAAGTCTTTATCATGCCTGGATCCTGGCAATAGTCTCCTGATCTCTTGACCTGTCCAAGACATTGTCCACAAGGCCCATTCCCTGAGTGATCTTCCAAAGCGCCTCTCTCTCATAAGTCCTCTAATGGTCCCCCATTGCCCTCAAGATAGAGTTTAAACTCTTTAGCTTTGTTTATAAAACAATGTGTGCCTACCTTATCCTCCCATATCCACTATAAGCCCAGAATCTCAAAACTCCTTTCACTTTGTACTAGAGGATCAAGAAATATGACCCAAAGACCAAAAACAAACAAATCAACAAAAGGCAAGATTATTAGCCCTTTAGCAAGAACAGTTGCTTAAAGAGTTTAGGACATTGCCTCTTGGCCCACAAACCCAAAATATTAACCATCTGGTCCTTAACAAAAAAAGTTTGTCAATGCTTGTTCTATGCTCTATTAACTAAATTTCTCTCAATTCCTTGACTATCTATGCTTTAGGACCTTTGTATATACTCCTTTCTCTACCCTCCTTCCCCAGACCTACCTCATTCATGCTTCAAATATTAGTTCACAGCCAGACTTCCAGATTCTATAAATCAAGATTAAGTACCCAGATCCCTAGTTAACTTTATTCCTAAGTATTTTACTTCTTTTTGGTGCTCTTGTAAATGGCATTTGTTTTCCTAATTTCTTTTTCAGAAAGTTTTTTGTTAGTATATAGATACACAACTGATTTTTGTATGTTGATTTTCTATCCTAAAACTTTACTTAATCTGTTTATCAGTTCTAGTAGATTTCTTATGGAGTCTTTAGGGTTTTCTACATATAAGGTCATGTCCTCTGCAAACAGGAGCCATTTTATTTATTTCTTTTCTAGTTGGATACCTTTTATTTCTTTTTTTCATGCCAAATTGTTCTGTCTAGGAATTTCAGTGGTATGTTAAATAGGAGTGGTGAGAGTAGGCATCCTTGCCTTGTTCCTGATCGTAAACAAAAAGTTTTCAGATTTTTTAGCACTTTATGTTGTCAGCTGTGAGCTTGTCACATATGGTTTTTATTATGTTAATAAAAATAAAATAAAAATAAAAAGTTATTTTCTCCTATTCCTATTTTGTTAAGAGTTATTATAATGAAAGGGTGTTGCATTTTATCAAAAATGTTTTTCTGCAGTATGAAAAACAGTACAGCATTGCCTCCAAGAATTGAAAGTAGAACTACCACATGATCCAATAATTTCACCTCTGGGTATTTATCTAAAAAAAAAAAAGAAAGAAAATCAAGATTTTGAAGAGATATTAGCACTTCTACATTCACTGTAGCACTTTTCACAATAGCCAACCTATGGAAACAATCTAAATATCCATCAACAGATGAATGGGTTAGAAAAAAATTAAAAACATGACATATGCAAAATGGAAGAAACCTGAGGATATTGTGCTAAGGGAAATAAACCTGGCATAGAGAGACAAGTGTTACATAACTCTATTTACATGACATGCTTAAAAGCCAAATTCATAGACTCAAAGAGTGGAAGGGTGGTTGTCTGGGGCTTAAGGGAGAGGGATATGGGGAGTTACTAATCAACATACATAAAGCTTCAGTTAAGCAAGATGAATAAGTTCTAGAAATCTGCTGTACCTGTTCTAAATGCTCACCATTAAGGTTTTCCTTTCCCAGGACTTATTACATATAAGAGCTCTTTGTTCATTCCACAGTTCCCAGAGTAGCACAAGGCACAAACAGGTGTTTAGTTAGCCTTTGCTCATTGAATCAATGTAAATAATCGGCTCATAACTTCATCATAATGAAGAACACACTGCTGTAATAGTGTATTTGTCTTCTGCCCCAGAGAATTAATTCCTTGATTGTGTGCTTTATCTCTACAACCCTGGCATCTAATACAGTCGTGGCGCACACTAAATACTAACAAATATTGAAAACCACCAGTTACATGTCTTTAATAACAACAGAGGCACTGCTCAGATAATATTGAATGCTGTGGAATGAAAAGAACTTACCATGGTTGTGCTCATTGAAGTGGATTAGAATTTGCAAGTCATGTCTTCCAGCAGTTCCTTTCTCTTAGCCTTTCTTTCTGCAATTCCAAAGACTACCAGCAGGTGTCAGTGGAGACTTTTCAGATCACTGTAGGTCCCGGTGTGATTGAGAGATCACACCAGACAAGTTATTTTCAACTTTGTTGACAAAATCATAGCCATTTACAGGGCAGTATAAATATTGACCAAATACTAGTTAACTTCGTTTAAATATTATCTGTACTTAAAGCATCTTAGAATAATATAAAGAAAAAGAATAGTTGCACAAAGATTTATGGCCTGTCCTCTATAATCAGTTCTTATCAATCAACATGTCCTTTATCTCTGGTTATTTTTCCCAACTATAAGAGACATCTGGTTTTTAGATCCTCTGAGCAGTTCTCTTTCCTAATTCTGTCAAATAACTTTTAGGTCTTTCCTCCTATATGTCAGAATAGAAAAGAAGCAAGATTATGACTGCAGTTTTTCTCCCTTTTATGCATAAATCTAATCAAAACTGTGTAACAGATTCTCCCATTCAGGCTACAGTCTCTATAAGATTGGGATGGAGAAGACAGGAGAAAAAAGAACTCAGGAAGCCTCCCAGGGGACCATAGCAAATGTGTTATTAGAGACTCCTACAATCCCTAAGGACAGCATAGTGTCTCCTTAATCTGAACTCCCTAAATTTATTCTAAGAAGGAATTGTCTTGTTTAAAATTATTGGCTCTTCTTACTGGGAGTTAATTTTTTGTGGGCCTCTGCTCTGCATAACCAGCAGTCAACTGTAATGGATAAAAGACTGAAGTCAGCCCCTGTCAGATATCAACTTTGCACACCTACACCAAGCAAGTACTGCCACTAGCCCCTGTTTGTGTGCTGTGTGCTGTGCGTGTGTGTGTGTGTATGTAGAGTGGGGGTAGAAAGAAGCAGTTATTCATTTTTGGTGGTTTTTTTTTTTAAAGATTTTATTTATTTATTCATCAGAGACACAGAAACATAGGCAGAGGAGAAGCAAGCTCCCTTTGGGGAGCCCGATACAGGACTCGATCCCAGGACCCTGAGATCAGGTCCTGAGCTGAAGGCAGACATTCAACCACTAAGCCACTCAGGCATCCCTCATTTTTTAATTAATACAACATGAAGTATCCTAATTTTATTTTTTTTAAAAGAACAAAAATATGAGTGAAAAACATCAAAATTGTTCATAAGGTATCTTTCTGAGCTTTTGAAACAATGATTGTATATTACTTAATCAGGGAAAATTTTATTTCTATAAGGTAGAAAGAGGAGAATGCTTTCTAAAATTATAACCTAGAGGAAGTTTGCCCAGATGACTCAGTCGGTTAAGCATCTGCCTTCGGTTCAGGTCATGATCTCGGGGTCCTGGGGAGGAGCCCCATGTCCCAACTTAGCTTCTTCCTCTCTCCAGACTCATGTTCTCACTCTTTCGCTAGCTCTCTCTCTCTCAAATAAATAAATAAAATCTTTTTTAAAAATAAAAATAAAATTGTAACCTGGGAATCTGTTTCTATTCTTTCATCAAATTATCCCTACCAGAAAAAAAATGTAAAAATTATTAGGAGAAATCAAATAAAGACTGCAATTGGTCTTAGATAGCAAATGGTCTTACCCCCATCTTCTGCATCAGGGGACTCTACACAGTGGCAGCCAACATATACGAGCATTTATCATGTGCAATTTCCCCAGACACCTTAGTATTGGAGGTGTGCTGGGTGCAGTTTTCCACTCAGTGTAGCATTTTACTTAAGGGTATTTTAAAGAGTCCAATATGTATGTAACAGAAAGCAAACATTTTGTGTCAACATCTTCCTTGGCAGCTGCTCTGAAAAAGGCATTGCTACATATATTTATTTGGTTCTGATCTGACACTAATCGAGTACTATAAACATCAGTGCACTGAGAGGCTTCATTTAGTTAGGCTGCTTGCCAGACCGAGGGTAAAAAATCCATACCAAATACGCCCGTGATTGCCATCTTAAAAACTAGGAAAGCTGTTAAATGCTTTGTCCTGAAGTTACTGGAAGGTCCTTGGCTCCTGTGCCACACCTTTATACACACATTTTTTTTTTTCCATTCCCAGAACACACTCTGAGAAAATTGCTCCCTTTGGCACTGATTCTAGTTTCATTAACATATGCTAGGATAGAAGCCTGAGCTTTTGGAGTTTGTGGAATCTTTGCTGGTCAACATAAAAGGAAAGCTCATCTTCATCCACAATTTTTCCCTACTCTTAAAAAAAAAAAAAAACAACCAACACAATAAAGGAGTTTTCAAAAGGCTATATATCAAAAAATCATAGTCCATTGCTCAATGAAAATGTCCTAACTACCAAATACAGCCATGGTTCCCATTTCAATGTTTTACTTATAGACTGATGACAGTTTGAAGATTTTCAAGCCAAAGCAATGAGTGGTTTTTTTCTACTTCTCTTGCTTCTGTCCTTATTGTATGACCTTTTATTTGGGAACATTGATTGCTTTCTGCCATTTGCTTAATGATTTTGACTTCATCCCTTTGGGCATCAGATTGGAGTCATAAAGGAACAAAAAGTCACATTGTCCTGTTTCTAGTGATATAAACAAAATTGCATGAAAACGAAGGCCAAAAATAAGTATTCAAAAATGCAAATGTATTTTCGGATGCATAATGAATTTCAGAAAAGCTGCTATGTTGCTTTCAATTTGTGTGGACATTAAATTTTGACTCTATAGGAAAAGAGTAGAAATTGAGGTTGACAACATCACACAACTGCTTTATGGTCTTAAATAGCCTCAGTACTTACAGGCTGAGTATCCTTGTTCCCAAAAACAGGCATTAATTAGCATAGGGTGTGTGGCAAATAGAAGGGATCCTTTGACAAAAGAATTAAATTTGGGTATAGAAGAGCCAAACCCCTTAATCATTACAAGACAGTTTCTCCAACTATCAATCTTATTCATCACATGACTCACAGGAGATTTTCTGTTGTTTATTCTGCCAATAATTTGGTGAGTGAAAATTTATTTAAACTATCACCATGTCCAAAGCTTTGGTGCCTGTTACCATATGGATTTGCTTGTTGTCATGTCCTGCTTCTTTTCTCTGAACTTCTAACCTTAAAGTAAAAGAGAGAGGGTGCGTAAAACGTTTCTTTACACATTCCAAATTGCGGTTATTATATGTGCAATGAAAATCACTCATAATGATAAATGATATTTTTGCATGACACCTTGGTCAAAGACATTGTTCCCCTATTTCCCACCATCCTGCCAAGGGCAGTAGGTCTTAGTATATGACATACAAAATACTATTGTCCTTGCCAGGAGTGTGGGGAACGAGAGATCAATTTCTTTGCCCAATTTGCCCATGGGATATTACAGTATTCCTTTTTGTTTTCTTAAACCTTACCCACACTTTTGCTCATTGCCCCTTTACTAAATGCCTTTCAAAATATTTTATTTGGGTGTGCTTCCTCTTTCCTGCCAGATTCCATTTGATGCAGCTAATGTAGAAGTCAATGTAAAGTTTTGCATTGATATACAAAACTATCATAAATCAGAAGCAGAAAAACTGCTCTGTAATAGAGTCCAATTCCACTTTTTCTGTATGTGGACAACTGTCAAGCCCTAATCCTCCCTCTTCCTCTCTTGACCCTTGACTAGACAAGCTGATGAGCAAGCCTGGGTGCTCTCTCCTTTGGCCCCAGGAAGTTCAAATTACACAAGCCCTGGCTGAGACCAAGAACCCTCACCCAGCCTCACCCCCTAACCACAGTAGGAGCCAAGTCAGTGTCACTTTCACTGCCCTCTTAAGCCATTTCTGGACCTGCTTGGAGGCATGCCCTCCCCAGAAAGCCTTACTATGTGAGTCATAAACCTTTGCAGACCCCCTTGGTACATGTGTGTCATTATCAATCTTGACATCTGAACCAAATTTGGATGTGTATGGGGGTCCATTCTGTTTCCATGGTGATTACAATAATCATCGACTATCACTGAATCCTCATTCAACTTACACAAATACCTCCAACACAAATTCAGCAATAGACAATTAGCTAATGGAAGGAGCAAGAATGAGAGCTGCTAGTCACCTGCCACTCTGGTCACAGAGCTCAAGCCCTGGACCTGCAGGAGGAAAGCAGTGCCTTTCCTCTCTTGATCTGGCTCCCTCTTGAATGTTTCTTGATATAAGTCTTGGTGGGCAATCTAAGAGATTTTTTAAAGGAAACTTCAGCAGTATGAGATTTTCTCATCATAAATCAACTATATAACTATTCTACCCCACCCCCAAAAAAAGAAAGATCAGAATCTCCACTTAGGTTCACTCCTTTAGGATTTACTAAGTGTTTAGTTGTTTTAATTAAGCCTATTATTATAAATAATTAAAATGCATTCAGGCTAGCTTAAGTAAAAGGAGGAGATGTCTGGGAAAATAGGGTGATAAGTCAGGAACCTGGGACTGGAAGTGCATCTGAGCCTCATGAGGAATTCTCCTCTCATTTCTCTCATATCTGAGTCTATGTGAATTACTAAATTATGCAGCAGTCTGACAAATTCTTCAAGCTGGTTTCTGCCTCCATCTTTTCCAACAGGCTGATCCCTCTGCCTGAAGCACTTTCCTAATCAGAGTACCTGCTGAGTTAAGTCCTCTTCATCCTTCACAACTCAATTTAGATGCCACTTTCTCTGGTCTACCTTTCTGCACCTGGACTTTCTCACAGCTTCCCCCACACTGTGTGGTGATCATCTGAGGAACTCTTGACACTCTGTGAAAAACTATTTGAAAACGAGCACCATAACTGAGAGTTAGCAGATAAGAAGCAGAGCCCGAGTAGATTTGATTTTCAAATATATAACAAGTTATTTTTAAATACAATTATGTCCCATACAATATTTTTATGTGTCAAGTCTGGTAACCATCCCATGATTTCAGTACCTAACAGAGCCAGCACATAATGAGCACTCAGTAAATATTTACCAAATAAAGTAGATCTAGTGAGTCACATGCTAATACAGAAGGAATAAAATTCAAGCAGAGGATAAATATTATACCCGTAAAAGAACAGAGCACACACTATTCATATACTATATCTACTCAGAACACATCTGAGAGTTTCTAATTGAGTATCTATTTTACAAATGAACAAATTTTACAAACAATCTAAAATCAATTATGGAGTCAATTATGTAGATTTTCAAAGACAAAACCTAATCACTTAATGATAATGAGGGAAATCTTATCCAGAGAGAGCATGTGATGACCCAGAAAGTCGCATATTCCCTCCTCAAAAGAGATTGAATAAATGCACCCTTAAGAGAAGTCATAATCAGAAGAAGAGAAGTATTAATTCTGCACTTTTAGTTTCTACAATTTTCAAGACTTCATGCTGAGTCCTAGGTAGATAGCAATGAACCTAAAATTGGTGGAGTTTGGAACTGTGCTAAAATATGTGCATGTGCCAGTGTCTGAGTGGCTTAGTCGGTCAAGTGTCCCACTCTTGATTTCAGCTCAGGTCATGATCTCAGGGTCATGAGATGGAGCCCCATGTCAGGCTCTGTGCTCAATGAGGAGTCTGCTTGAGAGTCTCTCTCTCTCTCTCCCCCTCTCCCCTTCCGTCTGCTCACACACACATGCTCTCTTCCTCTCTCTCTCAAAATAAATAAATAAAATCCTTTTTTAAATGTGCATTACCACTTGATCTAATTCTCTCAACACCCTATAGATTAGCAGCCAAAGTTGAGGTTTCAATGAATGGCATTGAATTCAATACATAGCAATATAACCATGAGCACATTGTTGGAAGCATCAAAGCAGATTAGCTGATCCTAGGACCTGTGCTCATAACAGCCAAATTATATGTCCTATCTGAATTCTTAACTTTTGAGGACATAAGAAATCAAACATAAATGAATGTTCATTCAAATTTTTTTTTATTCAAACGTCAGTAAGAAAACACTATTAGGGCCATACTGTCGAATACAATTTCACACGTTGAATGTAAATACTTTCTGCATGATTAATGAGAAAATGTATTTGGCTGGGAGAAATGGCTATTTGAATAGCCTGTTGAAGGTCTTCAGTTTGGTACAAAAATATATGAGACACAGAAAAATGATGTTGCTTCAGGAAAGGTGTTGTCAAACTCCTTCTGGATCTCATGCCTTGGTTATTCCAATTAAAATGGTTATTCTGAGACAAGACCAAGTCTCAGCCTACCTCGTCCATGCAACTACCTTCCCAACACCACAAGATTCATACTGCACACCAAGGGTTCTATTCTCCTGAACACTATTCTCTCAAGAACTGGGTCTCTCCATGAGGTTAGTCCAGGTGCAACACGTGGCTACTTGATCTGCCATTCATTCACCTGCTTTCTTCTGTATTTCTTAGACCTGATTTTTTCTCACAAGGAGTAGGGAAACCAGTTATCATTGGCTTAGCACTTGCAGTAAAAAACAATCCTGTATCAAACATTGCTCCAAGTCCTTACCAGGGGTCAGAGCCAGGGCTTCCCTCAATCCCACCACAAACTGGAGAGTAGAGGTGAACAGCAATTCTAAATGGAGAAATCTGGTGGAATGAAATCTGTAGAAGCAGGAAAATAATGCTTACTCAGTAAATAAATTTTATGCTTTTTTTTTTTTTTTTACTTTAATAATCAGGTTGGGTAAGCATTCTGTGTTCTCTCAGAAGAGAAATTTAAAAAATTGTTTTTAACTTTTTTTTGTTTTTGTTTTTAACTTTTTATTACAAATGTTATATGTAGCTGCTTTTATGATGGATTAGTAGATCTCAAGTTTCCTGGGAGCAGGCTGAACAGGCTCAGAGTCCCAAGATCCATTCCCACAGAAGCTCATGAAGTAGAATAATTCTAGCAAAAGAGAAATATGAGCCAGTAAATATTATATTATAGTTTGAATTTTAAACCCCTTTCCCTGTTATTAGGAGCCTGACCTTCCAGTGTGGACCTTCCATGGGCCCTGAGCTTCCTCCCCAACTCACCCACCCAGCCACTTGTCCAGTGTGGGTTCTCTTTTTTGAACAGCTCCAGGGGCAGGAGTCAACAAAAGTGACGGATTTTCATGCTTAGTTTTGTTCTAAATAACTTGGTAGCTTGCCAGGTAAGGGAGAGACAGTGATAAAGAGGGTGTACTTTTCCTACATTCCTCAGGTATCGTCTACAAGACATTGAGAAGAATGGCAGCCTGGAGCAGCAGAGGTTATCAGAAACCTGACAGGAATCTCTTCTGGTCACTTGCAAGGTTAAGATGTGCCTCACAGAACCTCAGTTTTCCTCATACAGGGATTGATTCTGGTAACACCTGCTATGGTCTGCATGTTTGTGTCCCCAAAGCCATCTGTTGAATTCTGAATTCCCAAAGTGATGGCATTCGGAGGTGGGGTCTTTGGGAGGTGATTAGGTCTTTAGGGTAGGACCCTCATGATTAGGATTAATACCTTTACATAAGAGACTTCAAAGGGCTAGCTTGCCCTTTCCCTCACATGAGGATACAGCTAGACATCCATGACCCAGAAGAAGACCCTCATCCAACCATGTTGGCACCCTGATCTCAGACTTCCAGCCTCCAGATCTGTGACCAATATATTTCTACTGTTCATAAGCCACTCGATCTGTAGTATTTTGTTACAGTAGCCTGAACAAACTAAGACAACTCCTAACAAGATCATCATAAGAAATTTAGAAAATGTATTTAATGCCAGAGCAGACTCTCACCAAGAATTGCTGCTATTCCTGATTAATCCAGACCCTCCACTCCTTGGACCTCATGAGAGCTCCTCTAAGGCAAGTAGGATCCCAATCCTAATGTCTTGAGATCTCCTTGCATGGTACCTGGTCTCGTACCAAATCCCAGGAGACCTCCTGCAAGTAAAAAAACAAAAAACAAAACAAAACAAAACACCATCATAGTGGCCAGAAGTTGAACATTCACTCCTTTACTTAGCAACAACAACAACACCTTTAAAAAAAAAAAAAAAAAAAACAGTGCTGAGAGTGCTTACAGAGAACATAGTCTTAGACTCAAAGATGGTTCATAAGCAACCAACCAGGAAGCCATGTTGAACATAGGGTCAGAGTAGAGATTTTATATCAAATTAAAACCTGGATCAGATTCCAAGCTTTGCCAGTCAGTAATCATGCAACCTTGAGCAAGTTGTTCTTTCCAAGTTTGTTTCCTCTTTCACTAAATGAGAAGAGTGGTAGTTATTATATGAGTTGTTGTGAGGATTAAATAAGATACTTTATTTAAAATTATTTCCAGGGGCACCTGGGTGGCTCAGTGATGGAGCATCTGCCTTCTGCTCAGGTCGTGATCCCAGTGTCCTGGGATCGAGTCCTGTATCAGCACGGGGAGCCTGCTTCTCCTTCTGCCTATGTCTCTGCCTCTCTCTCTGTGTCTCTCACGAATAAATAAATAAAATCTTTTAAAAAATTAAATAAAATGATTTCCATAGTGACAGATACCAATATCTAATGGAGGAGAACCATTACATGTGTTCTAGGTCCCCTCTGTTCCAGTTGTAGTCCCTTTCTTTCCAGTGTTGTCATTTACACACAAGGTTTTAGCTGTATCCTGATTGTGGATAATTCTAGTGTGTATCCACAGTTCCCTGGAAGTTGCAAAAACATCTCAAACTTCATGTGCCAAACATTGAATTTAGGATGCATTCACATCCAAACCTTCAGAACTGGCTTCCCCCAAATCCCAATCTCATTGAGTGACATTACCAAGAGAGAAGTCTCATCACGTGTCTCCCCAACTTGTCCCACTCCAAATTTCAAACCATCATTGGTCTTAACAGTCTTACCTCTTAAGCTTCTCTTAAATTGTTATATTTCTCTTTATCCCCACTGATACCACTGCCTGGATTACAGAAGAGCCGCCTTACTGGATTCCCTTCAAATCTGGCTCCAATTTATCCTCCACAAGGCAGGACATGAGTCTTTTCAAAATAAAATAGCTTCATGATAGCACCATCACTTCAATTTGTCAACCCCACTTAAACCACCACCTGGCTTTCCATGACTTTTTAATATAAAGAGAACACCCCTTAACAAGGTTTATAGCATTTTGTATAGTCAGCCCCCTGCCAACTGCTCTGTCTTCATCCCACTCCCACCCCCTACCAGCTCCAATCTGTTCCTCTGTTCTAGCCACACTGGTCTTCTTTCATGACCAGATACGTACTATGCTCATTCTGCCACAGGACCTTTGCTTATTCCATTTCCCATTGTCTGGATGTTCTCTGTTCCCTTCTTTCCTACTTGGTTCTAATTCTTCCTCCAGATCTCAGTAGAGCATTCTTTCCTCAGAGAAGTGTTGCTTCCTGTGATCTATTAAACCATTCCAATTATCACAAGCAACATTTTAAATGTATTTGATTCTTTGATTAACATTTTTCTCTTTGATTATGTGGTCATCTCCTTGAGGGCAGAGCCAATGTTTTGCTGCATCTCTAGTAAGTAGCATAAGCCTGGCAACGTGAGTGGGCTCAGTAACTGTTTAGCGAATGGAACCATGTGACAGAATGACTAAAAACCTGGTCTATGAGATCAGGAAGATCTAGGTTCAAAACTGTCCCCGTACACTGGTGCACTGGACCTGATTTATACTGGCTTATGTGAACCAATTATTACATTTTCAGGAACTTGGAAGCCAGTTGCTAAACATGGACTCAATTACAAAATATATTCTATAAACTTGTTAGTAAATGCATTGTGTTAAGAACAAAGGCAACATGGGGCACCTGGGTGGCCCAGTCACTTAAGCATCCAACTATTGATCTCAGTTCAGGTCTTGATCTTAGGGTTGTGAGTTTAAGCCCCACATTGGGCTTCATGCTGGATGTGGAGCTTTCTTTAAAATAAAATTAAAAAAAAAAAAAAAAAAAAACAGGTAGCCTGGGTGGCTCAGCAGTTTAGCGCCACCTTCAGCCCAGGGCCTGATCCTGGAGACCCAGGATCCAGTCCCATGTCAGGCTCCCTGTATGGAGCCTGCTTCTCCCTCTGCCTGTGTCTCTGCCTCTCTCTCTCTCTCTCTTTCTCTCTCTGTGTCTCTCATGAACAAATAAATAAAATAAAATAAAAATAAAATAAAATAAAATAAACCACAAAGGCAATATAAACTCAAAAGTTATCACTTCCCAGTTATAGTACTATTATCTGTGCTATTGAGGTTGTTTACATCTTGTACTGCTGGGACAGAAATACTGTATCGTGGTATGTTATTGTGCATGTCTTTTCAACTCCACACTCTGAGTCAGTGGCTTGGAATCAGCCATGGAGGAAGTATTTACACTGTGGAAATAAGCAAACATTATGAACTGGGCGTTGATTTATATTGCCTATTAGTTGCTAGACTTCTAAAAATGTGATAAAGAAAACATTAATAGTGGAGATCATACCCAAAAGCATGCCATGTCTGTAGCCAATACATTATGTATAGCACAAAAAATTAAGAACACATACTGTCAGTATTCAAAAAATATCATCCACTTCAACAAAAAGATGGATGATGGGACTAATGTAACAAGTGAAGTTCCTACACTTGTCTATGATGTTTCACTTTTGTCTGGGTTTTTACTATAAACAAATATTAATCAACTGTCATGACGGAACTATACTCTGTTTTGGTTATAAAAAGTTTACTGGGATATCATGGCCTCCCTCTCATATTAGCTGTAGGTCCTTGAGAAATTCACTTAATCCCCGTCATGGTACTGTGTGTGGAATAAACATAATAATAACATACATGGAGCACTTAGCTCAGTATCTTCCACACAGTGAGCACTTTATATGTATACCTTATCTCCTCCTGCTTCCAGCACTAGTACTACCATTAATTCTTTTCAATAATCTTTACTTAATTTTTGGAGCAGATTACACATGTTCATGGTAAAAACTCAAAAAACAAAAAGTGGTATGGAATGAAAAATAAATCTCCCCACCAAATTGTCCTCATACATCCAGTTCCCTACCTGAGAGGAAAACACTGTTAGATTTTCTCATTTTTCAGAGACAATCTATCAATCTATTAATTTGCAAAACATATGTGCATATATGTATCATATGTTTCAGGGCTTTGCAGAATAACGCAGATTTAGTCTTCTAATGAATAGATGAACATAATCTATATTACCAGTCCCCTATTGATGGGCATTTAGGTATTTCTTTCTTTTTTTTTTTAAAGATTTATTTATTTATTTGACAGAGAGAGAGCATTAGCAGGAGGAGGGTCAGAGGGAGAGAGAAAATCTCAAGTAGACTCTGTGCTGAGTATGGAGCCCCAATCAGGGCTCAATCTCATGACCCTAAGATCATGACCTGAGCTGAAACCAAGAGTCAGATGTTTAACCGACTAAGCCACCCAGGCATCCCCATTTAGGCTATTTCTAGCCTTTTGTTGTAACAATACTGCAATAAGTAACTGTGCATGTATAATTTTGTATACTTCTTCATTTTTGGTGCTTTGTTTAAAAATATATTTTTGAGGGGATTCATTCAGTGTGATGGTTGCTCATAATCATAGCTAGCTCAGCAAATGCACTAAAATACTTACGTTTACTACATGACCAGTAGCAACATTTTATTTAAAGATGTCAAATACTGGGGCACCTGGCTGGCTCAGTAGAAAGAGCATGCAGCTCTTGGTCTCAGGTTGTGAATTAGAGCCCCACATAAGGTGTAGAGATACTTAAAAATAAAATCTTTAAAAAATAAAATTTAAAAAAATTAAAAAATAAAGATGTTAATTATTAACTATATATGTGGGGGAGGGAATGGAGTGTTGATTACATTTGAAAAGAGCATTAATAACCTGGAAAAAGTTTTTCTTTCCTCGCATGAAATAAGAACAGTTATGCTACATGACAAAAAAAATTTAAGAAACAAAAATAAGGAACTTGAAACAATTCTGTGTTTTGACCATGTATGTGACAGAACTTCTAGTCTCTGAATAAAAACATCCCTAAAGCAATATTGCAATATGTAATTCTTACAATGGTAACAGCATAGCAATTATTTCATAAAGAATGTTTGCACTTTATTTTCCTTTCTTTTTTCTTTTTTTTTTTTTAAAGATTTTATTTATTTATTTGACAGCAAGAGTGAGAGAGAGCATGAGAGAGCACAAGCAGGGGGAGGGGCAGAGGCAGAGGGAGAAGCAGGCTCCCTGCTCAGCAGGGCCTCAGTCCTAGGACCCAGAGATCACGACATGAGCCACCTGAGCCAAAAGCAGATGCCTAACTGACTGAGTGACCCAGGTCCCCCATTTTCCTTTCTTCCAGTGACTAATTTTCTCAATTGCTCTTACACATCTGTACAACATTCCATAGAAAACAATCTCACTTCTTCACACAAGGAATTTACTGTAACATTTATGTAGAAAATTTAGACCACCATAATCTATGGAAAGGCCCTTGTTGATAGATTGGGACAACCTTCCAGGTGCCCTCTTTTTTAAATTCTTGAAAAGAAAAGCAATGTCCTTGGTGGTTGCAGGCAATCACTTCTGCAAGGGTTATAAGAGGTTTTCTTGAAATAAGTTATCTTTAAAACTGAGATTGCCAAGTTTTGTTGTTGTTGTTGTTTGTTGTTTGTTTTGTTTAGGTTTTCTCAAGGGTGTTAAGCTGCCTCAGGTGTCAAAAGGGGGTGTCAACACCCCCTTTGTAAGGTTGCCACAGGTTGCCAGGTGAGAATACCCACTTCTGGCCAATGCAGCATCTTCTAGTTGGCAAAGCACTTCCTGAGAAAGGTGCTTCATTGGGTCTCAACAAGCCAAGAGGTAGGCAGGATAAGTGGATGAGTGTCATCACCCCTTCTTACTCCTGGGAAGCATGAGCCCCGGGGAATGTTCATGATTAGCCCAACCCTGCACACTAAGTAGCAGAACACCAGCTTTTCATTCTACAAATTACAAACAAGCCTTGAAATTTACTGTTTGCATCTTTCATTCTATCTCTGCTTTTTTTTTTTAATTAGTGTTGAAAACTCTATCCAGTAAAGTTGAATATAAACTCAAAATACTTTACATTCTAAAAGAGGAAACAATCACATACTCAAAGACAGAAAATTGAAATTTCGTGCAAAAACAGATGGGGTACAAGAGAGGGACAAATACAATGTCTGAGGCTTTAATGGAATCACGGAAGGCCTTGAGAAAAAAGTGGCATTAGAGGGCCAGTGAAGTTTTTAATGGAACAGAAAAATGTTCTCAGAGGTTGAATTTGTGTCAGTAGATTGCTTGGAAGGCACTAGGCAGGCTAGGAGAATGGTCTAACTTAGCAGCAGCAAGAGTTTCAAGCTGAAAAAAAAAAAAGATGAAAAATATCTTTGGCTAAGATAGACTGGGCTAGCTTCTTTAAAGGTACTGAATGCCAAACTCAGGAAGATAGAGTCAGTTCCCTGAGCAGTGGGGAGCCTTCGAAGGTTTCCGAGTAGCTAGCCTGTGCTCCCTCAATGCAGAAGACCAGTCAGCTGGACAGTCCATGAACACACATAAGCGTTTCCTGCCTATAGTTGAACACCGAGCTAGCAGTTGTAATTATGAACTCCATTATTTCTGATCATTATACCCTCTATCATTTGGTCAAAAAATGTAACAGAAGATTTTCAATGAACAAAATTTTGGCACAATAGGAGGTTTTGGCAGGAAGGTGGTGGTGATCAGTTTGGCAGTAATACCAAGGATAGAAAAAGAGGAAACAGGAAATTATGGGTTTATGGGATTAAAAACCCTTTGAAGTGAAGCAAGAGAAAATAAAATTTAGGGAGGTAGCTGTAGAGCTAGAGAAGCTGTAGGGCTAGATAGGGGAGGTGCTGCAAAGCAGACCAGTAAGAACCAGTAAGAATGGATAAGAGTTGGGAACATCAGATGACTCAGAGGATGGTGGGTCTAGAAAGATTCGTTTGGTAATTGATCCAACAAATGTTACTGAGCAACAACCAGGTGCCAGGTGCTGTGCTAGACTCTGTAGAGTCAGGCTTGTGGTTTCCCGTCCTGCCTCACCCATCCCCCAGCTTTCAGCCTCTGTACACCACCCTGCCCACATGACGCTGGCAGGAGACACCATTGGCTACATGTTGACAAATGCATGGGCCACCTGCAGGTTTTTCACTTAAATTCTGGAGAACACTTGACGTTGTTGGCTATTACTTGTCTCTTAAAATTCTCTGTGCCTTTGCCTCTAGGAAACTCTTTCTTCTGATCTTCCTGGGGTCACTCTTGCTGTTCTGTCTGATTCTCTCTGGTGATCTCTTCATTCGCCCCTTACTCCATCACCATGAGTATTCACTGTGGCGGCCAAGAAAAATTAAGGCCATTCCACCTCAAGTTTAGCATTAGCACAAGTACAGCCATCTTAGACCCCTGGGAATAAGGGCTGAACTTTACGGGAAAAACTGCAGAATGTCCTAGGCAGGGAATCCCATATCGGAAAGACAATAAAGTTCAGAATGCCCTCTGCAGAGAATCCCATATCAGATCTTAAGAAACTCTCCCACCCTCTCCCCTATATTGGAATGGAAAAAATTACCCCACCCCTTCTGAAAATCCCCTAGACCAGCCCATAAAAAACCCAGCTGTAACCCACTTCGGGGTCCAAGCCCCTGCTCTGCTGTGTGGAGTATACTTGGACCCAAGCTCGAGCTTGCTAATAAACGCTTGTGCGCTTGCATCGGTGTCGGCTCCTTGGTGGCTTCTCCCATACATAATCTTGGGCACAACATTCACCAGAGCTGTCTTTGGCCCACAGTGCACCTCAGGCCACACACAAGGCACACCCTGTTTGCAATGGCTTTGATCACCCCCATTCCAGGGAATTCCCAGGCCAGGCCACCCTGCTTACATGATAGTCATTTTTCTGAACAGATTCACACACACGTCATTCAGGCTCAGTGCTGGCCAAAGGGAACTAAATGCCTTTCCCTTAATATTTGCCCTGCCTCCTGTAGTCTGGAAACGCTAGCACCATCCACCCAGCGACTCAAGTCAGGAACACAGGGGTTGCCTTAGCCTCTTCCTTCCTTCTCTCCCCACTGTCCTGTCGCCAAAGCCTGGCAAGTGCACTACTGTATAGTGGTTTTCTTCTCCTCTTCTCCTGCAGCCAAACTTTTCAAAACTTCTGGACACTGCAATGACTCATTCCCTAACTATAGCCTTGCTCCCTCGTCACCCTCCACATTGCTACCACTTTGTTTCCCTACTTAAAATTCTTCCATGACTCCATAGCATAAGGGGAAATTCAAATCCATTGATTTATTGCATGTGCCTCTTCCTGATTGGCCTTTGTAACCTCTCTTTATGTCTACTCTAATTCTGCTTCCCCTCCCTCACAGGCTTTCGTATCTGCCACCAAACCGCGGTGCTCTCAGATCCTGGCACAGGTAAAATCTTTTCATACATGCTATTTCATCTGTTTGAAATGTTCATCTCTCCTTTTTTTAAAAAAAATAATTTACCTCAAGTTGTTCAGGACTTAACCCAAATCTCACCTTCTTCAGGAACTCTTCCCTGACCCACAGTCTGATTATGCAATCATCTCCTGTGTTCCTCTGATGCTGGATGTGGCACATGTCAGACAACTCTAATTGCTAATGTACTTATGTTTTTTGTCAATTTTTGAGGAAACATGATTTATCAAACCCATATTTTCTCAAGTGTGCTTATATCCACCCTTGGGCTGACCTGTCTTGAGGTGGAAACCTACTTTTGCTTTTTATATGCATGGATTTGTGTGGGGGGGGGGCAGGAGTAGGAGAAAGAAGAGAGGAAAAGGTGGGGGGGAAGAAAAGAAAGGCGAGATTGGGGAGAAGAAGAAGAAGAAGAAGAAGAAGAAGAAGAAGAAGAAGAAGAAGAAGAAAAAGAAAAAGAAGAAGAAGAAGAAAGTGATTTTTTTTTTTTACTAAGATTGAAAGACTGACATACAAATCACTGTGGATGTAGATAAGCTGGTTGGTGTCACTTGGAGCCACAAGTTGGGAGAGTTTTACTCTGGTACCCTGTTTTCTCTGTAAAATTCGAAATGGAGTTGTCTTTTGAGTGGAGGAATGGTAGGAAAATGATAAAAACTTGTACAGCTCTGATGAGGAACAGGAAAAGGTATCAACCTGGGACATGCAGAAGGACTTCTGGGCAGCATCAATGCCTGGCTGAGATTGCAGACTCTGAGTTTATAGGGGCTCCCCCACTAAGATTTTCCATTTGTGTTGGGTCCCTACTGCGACCAAACCCCCCTTCTTCTTTATTGTTCTGGGAAACTCTGTGGCACGTTGCCAAATCCAGACTGAATGAAGGTCAGCCAGGAAACTGTACCCCCTTTACCTTTTGGGGCAGGGGCACTCATAAACCTCTGCAGCCTTCAGGGCCTGGTTTGCCCGGTTCCATGCAGGGCACTCCCAAAAGACAGCACAGCCTTATCCTGCTAAGTGACTCTGAGAGCACACATCCCAGAGACAAGTCACAGCTCAGGACACTTCACTTGCTACAGGGCCAGAACCATTACCTGCCTGACTTTGAGCCTCCTCCAAATGACTGTGACACCTAATTCTAAAATGTATGTTGATACAAGAATAGAGATAATCCAGTCTAAAATAATCATCAATTCACTAAAATTGGCCATTAAAAACTGTAAGCAGCCTGGCCCATGTGTTCCCCATCTCTCTAAGAGCAGTCAGTACTGGAGCATTTGGCGGTCAGCCCCAAATCCCTTTATGAGAGCTGCGTAAGGTCACAGAAAGCCATATACAAAAGGATCCCAAAGAAACTGAAACTGGTATTTCCTCCATCCTCGGGATCAGGAGCTGGGAAGAAATGGCTCTCAGTTTTACTGGCTTGCCTCATTGAGGGGATAGTCACCTCTCTCAAATTGCATCTAATAGTTTCCCACTAAAATATTCATCAACCTCTTCTCGAGGGCATTGATTCCTCAACTATGCCTGAGATTCAAACGATTTGTAAAAAGTGCTGCTGGATGAAGTACTGTCCAGAGTGCAATCGTTTATAGTCAGGAGTCAAGGCTGCTTTCCATAATTTAGACGACAGAATCGGAAACTGATTCCTCAGAGCTCTAAAACTGACCTTTGCCTTGGAAATGTGGGTAGAAACCTGCCAGTTTTCCTACGGATACAAACTGATTCAAAAGGGCAAATTAAAAAAAAAAAAAAAAGGCAAAAGAAGGTGATGAAAATGCTTATAGAAAAAGACCAAGTACAACAACGGAATGATATAAAGGCTGTTCTTAAAGGAGAAGTTGAATATGGAGCATTTCAGTTCCCATTCTCTCTCTCGCTCTCTCTCTTTCTCTCTCTCTCTCTTTCTCCTAATGTGGGGTGAATTGGCTCTACAGATGTTTATTCTCTAAAACACTGAAGCCCAAAAGCTGCCTCTCCCAGCATGTTCACCATGGACTCAGTCCTTGGCCCCAAGCAGCATTTACAGCATCCCCAGTTTTACTGCAAATCCAGTTTGGAGCCGCCAGTAGGGGGTTAATCTGAGTTCTAGCCGGCACAATACTAGCGGCATCCGCAGACAGGCCTACAGTTGCTGCATAGGCACATTTGGCCCACGTTTCCAAAGAGGCAGTAGCTGTGACTGCAGAGAGCACACTGCCTGCCACTGCTGGACCATTAGTATGGAAATGAGGCATGTGTGTGACAGGTGGCCTTACAACCAACACAATTAACTTTCTCCATTAGCTGACGCTCTGACAAAACAGATGCAGCATCAATAAGCAACCCCCCTCCCCTCCAGAAAAGGAACGACACATTGCAAACCCCTTATTTATAAGGAGGAGCAGTATAATTTCTTCTATACACACAAAGTGGGTGGCACTGGAATTTGCTTTTGTCTTATTGCTGCAGTTGTTTATTTTTTTACATTTGCCTCGCATTAATATTGCAATGCTCCCACGGGTTAATTAGGGCTCCTGAAGTTAAAAAAAAAAAATCATCACAGAAGAAGAGAGTTAAAGTTGGTAAAACCAAACTGGAATTCTTTGCTGTGGAAAAGAAATGCACACCGATGATGATCTGACCTAGCTGTGGAGGAAATGGGGCAGGTTCAGAGATCTGCCATAGGGCCTTCCCACAGCAACAAAATCTAGAACCTGGACTCTCGCTTTTAAGAACGTTGTAGCTCAATAGGACATATTCACAATAAAGTGGAATACAATAATCTGGGAAATTAAAGTCACCTTCAGAAATTTGCTCTGTGTTTTTCACTAAGGACAAGGAGAAATCCAAGATTCTGGATTCTGAAGTCATGACAATAACTCCGCAGTGGACTGTATTTTTCTAATTGAGTTTACAACTTTCATCTTAACAGCTCACCTTATGCTTGTCTGGTGCTTTGGAATTCCTTCAGATCCAGAACTTCATTGCAGCAGAGCAATGCAGCTTTAACACAATAACTTTGCTATCATTGCTAAAATTAGAAATGTGGATATTTAACACATGTGGGCCATTGTTTAAGGGAGAAATCCCCCACAAACACAAAATTAGTCTGTTCCAGGCTTAAATTTCCTGTCATAAAATTCTTTTAGAATCTGAAATAGTTATTATACCCTCTGCTGTTCCTGATTTTACATGTGCTAAGCCGATCATCTAGAAAAAGTCTTCTTTCCCCACCTCAATGGAAATTCACTAATGTTTTTGCTGTGTGGCCTGAAGCTTCTTTGTAGAAGCTTGAATATGAGCAATTTAACAAATTTGTCTTCTAGTGAAGGAGGAGCTCAGTCCTGTTGACTTGTTCAGATGTTTGAGAAGTGGACCTTCCCTTCTGTTGTGAGGTGCCCTGGGCTACTGGAAGGAGAGGCACTAGTAGCTAGAGGCGAAGTAGTGGGAACCAGACCCAGGCTCTTATCCTTATTGTACCCTCTTCAAGACTCAGTGTCATCACTTGTAAATGGAAGTAAAATTGTACCTTTTAAGATGGTTAAAAGGAGACATTCAATGAGATCACATGTGTAAAACTGATTTGCTCCTTTTGTGTTAAATACTAGATTGTTTTGGAGGAGGGTGGCAGAGTCTCAGATACCAGATGTTACAGAGAGTCAGCACTTTCCATCATTTACTCTTCCAGAACCAGCTCGAATTCCCCTCACTTTCTCTGAAACTGTAGGCATTCCTTCAGGATTAAAGTGTCTACAACAAAATGTGTAATTGAGTCTTTCAAGAAGAAAAACATCCTATGAACACCCAATAAACCACCCTGGAACATTTAAATCATTGGGTTCCAATCCTTGCTGCACAAAAGTCACTTGGGGGCTTGTTAAAATATCCCTATCTGAGCCCCCACAAGCTGGTGAAATCGTGATCTCAGGGAGGGGTATCAGTCAGCAGTTCCTCCCTCTTTCCTACACTCAGCCCAAAGGCAACCAGTTCCTACTCTTTTTTCCCCAAATCTTTTATCTTTATCCCCTCAGCCCTACCCACTGGATGGTTTTCTTGACCTCAGGCATTCTCATAATAATCATCCTCATTGGGGTACCTGGGTGGTTCAGTGGTTGAGCATCTGCTTTTGGCTCAGGGCATGATCCCAGGGTCCTGGGATCAAGTCCCACAGCACATTCCCCTCAGAGAGCCTGCCTCCCTCTGCCTTGTCTCTGCCTCTCCCTCTGTGTCTCTCACGAATGGATGGATAAAAACCTTTTTAAAAAAATCATCATCTTCATTACCCCAAGATAAATATTCCTAAAAGATATCTTTGATCTTGTTACAACCCTGCTAACAAATGGCAGGGCTCTCTGTGCCTAACAACTATGGTTCTAAACTGGAGATCCAAAATTATAATGGAAAATCACAATAATACATTAGAAATTGTACATTGATCAGAGATCATGTGGTATGGGTTAATACAGAGTTTAATGTCCTTCTTTTGTGCTCCCTCCCTGACTTTGGAAAACAAATCCATCCTTCGGAGCTTATTTCTACCACAATACCTACCAGGGCAGCATTGTGTTTGGCTGGAATAGAGTGACCAGCCACTCCATTTATCCCTGGGCTCAGGGGTTCTCCAGGACATGGAACTTCCAGTACTAAGAGAGAAAAGTCTCCAGCATGAGTTAGTTACTCCAGGCTGGAATGATATCAATCTAGTGCAGTAACTTTTGAGTTATGAGCTCCCTCTCACAGAAAGCATACAAGCATCTACTCAATGATCAAATGTCACTATTTTTTTTAAAGATTTTATTTATTTATTCATGAGACACACACACACAGAGAGAGAGAGAGAGAGAGAGAGAGAGAGAGAGAGGCAGAGACACAGGCAGAGAGAGAAGCAGGCTCCATGCAGGGAACCCGATGTGGGACTCGATCCCAAGTCTCCAGGATCCCACCCTGGGCCAAAGGCAGGCGCTAAACGGCTGAGCCACCCAGGGATCCCCAAATGTCACTATTACAGCAAACTCCTATACTAGTAATTAAAGGTCAGCCTGGAAGACTTCTAAAATGTGTTTCCACTCCAGTCTTCTAGGTATTAAAAAGGTCTACAATTGGAATTGAGGACTTATTCTGGAATCCCTATTTAAATGATGGCATGGAGCAAAAGCTGTTATGATTTTTTTTCAGCATTGTTCCCCAGGACTTCCACAGTTCCTTATCTATGACAACAATCTTCTTATCTGAGCCCCCAGTGGTTTGCTAGGAGGGATCCATGTAGCAATGGTATTTTCCTGATGTACTATAGTCTGTATAAGGTGATGGAATCAAGAACTACCACTGGTACCAAGGGAAATAGGGTCCTTTGGCTTATGGGCAGACTTCCACAAGCTACTGAGGTTCACAATAAAGTAATAGGAGTTTATTGCTCTAGACAAATATCTGCAAGTTAATGACAAAGATCACTCAAGGCAATACTGAATTCTCCAAATAAGGCCCCCCAGTGTTATGGTATGTGATAATCAGAGAGGGCTCAGATTAGGAAACATGATGGGATATTGCAGGAAAGAGTATTTTTCCTCTTTCTTCATAAATCTTGGTCAGAATATCCATTTCTGATTTAGGCTGAAGATCTTCTTTACTTTAGTTCCCAAGGTTGCAGGAAGAAAACAGTTTTATTTTTAATTTTGTAGTTTTTGAGTATATAATACCTCAACAAATTTCACATTGCAAAAATGCAAAAAAAAAAGAAAAAGAAAAAAGTAACCTCGAAAACATTCTGCTAAGTAAAAGGAGCCAGATGCAAAGGGCACAGAGTATATGATTCATCAATATAAAATATCCAGAATAGATAAATCCATAGAGACAGAAGGAAGATGTGGTTGGCAGGAGCTGAGGGAGGGGTTGTGGGGAGAAGTTGGTTGATGGATAAGGGGCTTTACTTCGGAGAGATGGACAGGTCTTGGAGCTGGATAGAAGTAGGAGTTACATCACATTGTGAACACACAAATGCCATTGAATTGCACACTTTAAAATGGTTAGTTCTATATTATGTGACTTTCACCTCAATAAAGTACTATTTTTACATTAAGAGAGTAAATGTGTTCCCCTTTCCCTATTTATCAATCACCCAGTTCTCTCCAGAGGTAATCAATGCACCCAATTTCCTGTGTTTTTTTTTTCTCATGTGTCAGTACTTTTAATGTTGTATACATCAAATTATAGTAAAAAGACAACTATAAACAACATGCAGCCCCTCTATTTTCATGAACAGCACAACAGATTACAGTAAACCGAGTTTATATTCCACCAAGTGTGGTTCTCCCATTAGTTCACTTTGCGACGGGTCATTAAGAATATCTTCAAATCCAATACTCTCATCATTACCCCTTAAAATATCCAATGAAAGGTTTGAGCTTGGAAGAAATGCACTGCCTTGAATTCCATTTGTAATTTAGTGGAGCGAACAGACCCTGGATGTTTCTTAGTGTAGAAAAATTCATTTTATCTTGGTTGAGCTGGAAATTTTTTTCTGATAATTCAGGAGGATGACTGGGCAAAAGTTCATTTTTCACACAAGGGAGACCTTTTCAAAGAAGATCATGCTGTTCTAAAGGTCCACTTGCTGAAAGTTCAGTAACTGGAATACTGTCCTTCATCTGAGATCCAAGTCCTCTGGCATTCATCCTCACTTGCTCTGTGAACAGCCGCTCGGCCCTATTACTGTCAGCCGGCCCCGCCGCTCACGTCCGTTTCCGGGGTTCCAATTTCCTGTGTTTTCTTTCAGAAATACTGTATGCATGTTCGAAAAGATTCATATATATCTTTTCTGTCCTTCTTTTTACACAAATGATAACATTCAATGTATATTATTCTGTATTCAGTGATTTTACTTGTTTACTTAAAAACAAACCTTGGAAATCACGCATGTCAATATTTAATAATGTCAATAAATTAATTTAGCGGCTGCATAGTATTCCTGTGTGTGTGTGTGTGTGTATAAAATAATTTATAATCAATATCCTACTGATAGACTTTTGGATTATTTTTTAACTTCTGCTACGAGAAACAGCAAAACAATGAGGAATTTTGTGCATATGCCAATCTGCACCTAAGTGAGTATATCTGTAGGATAAATTCTTAAAACAAAAGCACTGGGTTGAAAGGTATGTGCACTTGTAATCTTGATGGGTAAAATCAAATTCCCTGGCTTAAAGATTGTACCATTTATTTTCCCACCAGTAATGTGTAAGAATGCGTGTTTTCCCGCAATCACTGACGAACAGATCTTTTTTTTATTTTTGCCAGAAATTTACTGTAGCAATATAAAAGGTAGTACATTCTTTAGTTTTTACAAATCTAGGCTTAGTTTAGTTTTGCTATGCTTTGTCTTGCTGTGCTATGCTATGTTAGTAAACATACCCCAAACTGGACTTTTCCTCTCTTTTCTCAAATTTACTCTCTAAACATTTATTGCTTTGAATGGTTTGGCCAATCTTCCTGAATAATAAATTCAGAACAGTTTTTGAATGACTTTGTTTTCTGGAAAGAAAATCTTTAAGTAAGTGTCAATAAAAATGATTACAGATGTGTTAGGTTTCAGTCTAGCAACAAACAGAGCAAACACTTGATAAAACCTTTCAGACCAACACCCAAACATAATCCAATAAATAGATATCAAGCATTTTCTACATGGAATAAGGAATTATGGAAGGAATTATGGAATTATGTCAAGTCTATGATGATACAATAAGGAACGAAATAAGGACAGACATATGAAGCAACATGGCAAATACTCTAAAAGGAAAAAGTGCCTTAAGAGGAAACATGATCTATATGTTCATGAGAGGGAAAGATACCTGAAGGGAAGCACCAGGAGTGTCATGGTGAGTGTTCCAATGGGTGTAGATGGGACTAACCGAATGAATGAGTGAGTGAATGAATGAATAACATCCTAAGAAAACATTTTAGCACATTTTTCTTGGTTTTATTTGTAGCAACGTATTTCATATTTTTTTGTTTTTGATATTCTAGGGTTTTTTAAAGATTATTTATTTATTTACTTGAAAAAGATAGAGAGCAAAGAGAGAGAGAGCTCTGCACATGAGTTGGGGGCAGGGCAGAGGGAAAGAGATACACAGACTCTTCATGAGCAGGTAGCCCTGGCACAACACAAGGCTTGATCCCAGGTCTCTGAGATCATGACCTGAGCTGAAAGCTGATGGTTAACTGACTGAGCCACCCAGGTGCCCCAACATTCTAGCTTTTATCTATACTTTTAAACATTAGTTACATGTATTTGCTTCCTTCTCCTAACTGAGGGATTCTCAGCATGTGGGTATTAATGAACCAACTCTGAGCCTGGAGAAACTGATCTATTCCTGAGAGAATAGCTTTCCTTTTATTAGCCCATGATTGGTACCCTAATTGCAACCTTATGGTCTGCTGTGAAATAAGAACAGTTCCATAGAGCATAGCATGGAGGGCCACATCTTAAAACAGCCTTTAAAATTATTTCACTATTTTTTTTAAATAAAATATGTTGTATAGACATGCAATATATCTCTTTGTATTTTTCATGGAAACATTTCATGTTTTCAGAAAATGTTCTAATAAGCCTAGTAAGTTACTTATTGTTCAAACTTTTGAGTGTTCTAGAAATGAGCACAAAAATCAATGTTACTGGTGTTCTATATAGTGGCAATATATAGTGGCAATGTTACTGGTGTTCTATATAAATTAATTTGAAATACAAATTCATGGCAAAAATTCAGTTAAAAATAAATATGATTCTGGTTGGATAAAGTCGAATTTATTTGTTGTTAAAGCATAATGCCAGTGTGCTAGGACCTATGGCTGAAAAAAGTAATTCAAAATCACTCATTTAGGAAGATGCCTGTTATTCCTAACTTCAAGAAAAACCCACTGGAACTAAAGACTTAATCTCTAAAGTCATCAAGCAATGCCTTGTATATGCAGCAAAATTGAGGTAAGATGATTTTACATTTAAAATCGACAGATTATTCAAACCTCTTAACAGAGAAATGGCTTTTATGAGCCTCAGAAGTAGAAGCCAGATAGAAAGAAAATGCAGGAGAGCCCCAGTGGCTCAGTGGTTTAGCGTCGCCTTCAGCCCAGTGCGTGATCCTGGAGACCCGGGATGGAGTCCCACATTCGGCTCCCTGCACGGAGCCTGCTTCTCCCTCTGCCTGTGTCTCTGCCTCTCTCTCTCTCTGTGTGTCTCTCATGAATAAATAAGTAAAAGCTAAAAAAAAAAAAAAAAAAAGAAAATTACTCAAACAGTAGTATTTTTTTGTTCAGTTTAATGAAAAGATAAACCATTTGATTTGATCAAAACTTTTTAAGAAACCATTATTAACTAGATTAATTCTATCTGCCTCCAGAATACGTGCAAGATTATATTTAAAATGTTCATTTCCTTAGACGCACAGGTGCTGTGGCTAGGGCAGTGATCATGGAGATTCCAGGTTGTCACTTCCGTCAACGTGGTGCCCCTTCTGTCCAACAACAGGGAAACCAGTACCTTTGCGGTCCTCCTCTGCCTTCTTTTACATGAAAGAATCAGATCTTTCTCTCTAAGAGTGAGCACCTTCCTTAGTTCAAATTGCTAAAACAAATACCATAGACTGAGTGTCTTATAAGCAGCAGAAAACTATTTCTTATGGTTTTGGAGGCTGGGAATTCCAAGATTAAAGTGCTGGCAGATTCAGTGTCTGGTAGACGGCCAGTTTCTCACTGTGTCTCTATGCAGTGAAAGAGTGAGTGATCTCTCTGGTGTCTTTTTTTTATATGACTAGTAATGCCAGTCATGAGCTCCACACCTCATAACCTACTTACTTCCCAAAGATTTCACCTCTAAATACCATCTCACTGAGAATTAGGTTTCAAAATATGAACTTGGGGTGAGGGTATACAAACATTCAGACTGTAGCATCTAGATATGTCATATAAGTAGACTCATGCAGTATTTGTCCATTCATGACTGGCCTATTTTCCATAGCATGATGTCCTCATGATCCATCCACATTGTAGGATGTGTCAGAATGTCCTCCCTTTTCAAGGCTGAATAAGATTTTAGTGTATGTGTTTATTTAGTTGGTTTGTCCATTCGTCCATCAATGGACACTTGGATTGCTTCCACCTTTTTCTTATAGCAAATGCTGCATTGAACATGAGTGTGATGAATCTGCTCTTATCACAGGCTTGGTCATTGTCTTGGGACATATTTTTGTTCTGTCCTTTGGCTGCAATAAATTCATGGGCTCCCCTACTTTGATAGGATTAGTTGGGTCAGGAATCGAGATGAACCAAATCCATCTCTCCTCCTTATGTCCCCATTCCTAACTCTCAAATGTGCGAGCAGCATAGAACGGCAGCTCTAAATGCAGTCAGCAACTTCTGGGATTCAGGACAAGTTTTTCAGGAGCCCCCATTCCCTTCTCTTTGGCCTCTGTCTTTGCACCACAAGGGGGCTTCCCTTTTCTTCCTATACTGTGGGAACACCATGTTGAAACCTTTGAAAAGAAGCTGCTTTTCTGGGAGAACTATTCATTTTCATATTACTATACACATTGCCCAAGTCTGCAAAATGTTTTGCATTTCAGCAACATTGTCTTCTTAGACTTCAGGACAAATCGAAGGAGGGATTCCTTTCAGTGGGTTGGTTGGCATAATCAGCTCTACTAGTCTAACATGCATGACTCAATTACACAAGAGTTAGCTAATGAGCAATAGAGAAGAAGTTACAGGTGAAAGCAAATGTGCCTAAATGAATCAAGTGTTGCTTTTCAGATGCCCACCGTTCAACAAAGACCTGGCAAGACATTTTCTTCACTGGGTATGAATCATCCAGATAAAAGGGGAAAACTAGGGCCACCTACGTTCAGAGCTTGTACAGTATGACCTCAAGGTCCAACATCTACCAGGAGCTTCCTAGCAAAAGGCCAAGCTCCCAAGAATAAAAGGGCTTACACATCAGCATTAAATAATTCTCTTAGAGATGCAAATTTCTAATTAGTTACTGTGGCAACTGTAGAAGCCTAGAAGTAAGCCCCTCACACAATGAACCTGAGAGTTTACTTTTTTGATTTACTATAGGTCCCAAAAGACGCAGGGAGGAAGAAAATAAATAATTGCTTTAACTGTGACAAGACAATAAAGTGCAACAAATAAAGAGATTTCATCCTTTTGTTCATATTTCTGCAGGTTGAAGAGGAACATTATATGTGACACAGTCCTGCTGCAAAAAGAACCAATTTCTTAAAGGCTTCAGAAAATCATAACTGCTGACTGTTATAAACATGACCCAGACATAAACACACTATTTCTTAACCTACGTTGACATTTTTACTTCTTTAAAGTGAATTTGGTCTAGGATTTCAAAACAGTGTGTTTTGGTGGAGTGACTTTACTGTTTGTTTATTTTGAATGTTGCTTTTTTTGTTCTTTTAAAATGATGTATAGTTCTCCAAACCTTGTATTTAGTATGGGGAAAACAAAACCTTTATGTTTTGTGGAGATTTTCTCTCCAAAATCTACTTATTGGAGAATGATCTATTCCCAACTTTGAATAATACGTGAAAAAAAAATAGGATAAAAGGGCTACAAGAAAGTTTGTGGCATCAAGAATAGAATATTAATTTTAAGGAGACATGAAATGACAAGAAAATTTTTTTCCAATTGAGTTTTTTTTTAATTTTTAGGGCTAATTATTTAAATTAAAGTTTAGGAGACAAAAGCAAAACTGTGTTCCCCCTTATCTTTCAGAGGCAGGGCAAAGAATGATTCTTGTCAACAAACTGGGCAGTATTTTCTCTGTGAAATATATTACATTTATCTATCTTCTTTCCTAAGTGTGGCAGGTCAAATTTAGAGTGCTAATACATGCTCAGTGTAATTCAGATCAAACCCTGGAATCTTATCACTACACTTTGTTTAGATTGTGAACTCCTATATTATGTAAATACATAACAGCTGAAAACTAAATGCATTGGAACAAAGCTAGATATGGCTACTATTTGAAATAAAGGAAAAATCACCTTGCATGCTTTTTCTAAAATTTCTTTCACACTCACTACCCCCTCCTCTCTTCCCTCCACAGAAACGTCTCTCCCCTGCAGCTCTTCCCAAGTTCAGACACACTCTAGCCTTCTTTCTCATCGAATTGCAGTTACTCAGTGTCTCAATCTCTACTCTACTCTACCCTGTGGGAGAGTATATAACTTAACATACATTTTCCTATTCAGGGGAAGGGAATTAGCTTAAGGAGTCCTCAGGTTGGATACTTAGTTTTTAATGGGAGTTTCCATAGACACAATAACTTAATCCAAAGAAGTCACTTTGTTTTATGTAGAACTGGAGCAATCATACTTTTTGGTTCATACCATACTCTCATTGACCCATGCAAGGTTCTCTTTTATTTGTAGATGTATTTGTATTTAATAATGTAATAAATATCATAAATTTACTACCCAAAGTGGGGAACCTCTATTGCCCATGTAGTTCTTCATTTATCCTTCTATCTTCCTCAAGTCATGATAACCCCAAGTGATTTTAATAATCATACCACATTTTGGGATGCCTGGGTGGCTTAATCAGTTAAGCATCCCACTCTTGGTCTCAGCTCAGGTCATGATCTCAGGATCCTGAGGTAGAGCCCAGCATGCGTTTGAGCTCAGTTGGCGTCTGCTTGAGATTCCCTCCCTCCCTTTCAGCCCCTCCCCCCACACTCGTGCACATGCTCTCTCTTTCAAATAAACAAATCTTTAAAAAATCATACCACATTTCTATCATCATCATCATCACCACCATCAGCATCATTACCATCATCTCCATTCCCATTTTCATAATCATATCATGCCTCTATGTATTTTTAAAAGTGTACTTTTTAACTTTAACACACTGTGTATCATCTCAGGGGAAATGTACCTTTTCATTCAATGTTATGTTCCTTCAATTAATCCATTGTCCTGCAATGCTGTAATTCAGTCATTTGACTTATATATTATTTTTTTTTCCGATGCAAACACATGACTTATATATTATTATATTGTATAAATATGCCACAGTTAATTTGTATAATCTCTTTGATTTGACTTATGAATACTAAGAACATTTTCTACATATTTTCAGGTATCATGACAACTTACTAGAAGAGAAAATGCTAAGTCAAAGGATATGTGAATTTCAACTTTGTAAAATAATGGCAAATAGCTTTCAAATAACCTATTGATTTATGTTCTGATCAGAGAAATTTAAGAGATTAATATCCTACATTGTCCACCATTAAATATTATTAGGTTATATTTTTGCAGGAAGCAACTTTAATATGAGGAAATTTAACATGAGTTAACTATATTCTGAAAATGGGATTTATTGCCTCTAAATTCAAAGATTTACATCAAGTAAGTACAATTCTCTTTCTTAGTGGTAGGAGATCTGAGGTACAATAGCTAATCTTTTATCTTAGAGGAATTGTCCTAGCATGTCTAAGGCCCCTGGACTACTAAACATACTATGTGTCAGGTCCCTGAATCTTCATAAGATTTATCTTCTATTTTGTAGCACTTTACTAATATATCCATGGCATTAGCCACTTTCTTCTTAACTAGTCCAATTTTATCTCATTAGTATAATGTACCAGCATGATATTATGTAGACTATGAAGAATTAGGGTCCCTGAAGACAAAGTCATAACAGCAAGCAGGAGAATTAACATAGTGCTGGGGAAAGAGTGAACATATACTACTGACATTGCCAAGAAAAAGCCAACTTGTTTTTGTCTTCCCTACTGATAGAATAAACAATTATGCATTCAGAAGATCAATAAGCTGTGTTGATCTACTGCTGTAAATCATTACATTTGAAATGGCAGCTCAGCTGCAATTGGGGCTACCACACAAAGTGATCCACTGTTATTTGCTATGATCTATTTGAGTTTTGAAGGGGATGAGGTGATTGCAAATTCTTTGATCGAGCTACATCATTCCATTCTAATCATATTGCCTCCTTTTCTGAATGTAATCTCCTTCTACTTTCTCTTATGATTGGATTTAGGGGCTATCCAAATAATCTAGGATAATATTCCTATGTCAACATATTTAACTTAATCACATCTGCTAATAGTCCATTTTCTTTTCTTTTTTTCCCTCCATTTTCTTATAACACAACAGGTACACATTCCAGGGATCAGGACCAAATAGGATTAGCTCACGCCATTAAAAAAAAAATTGAAAAGTTTCAATTTTTCAATTGAAATTGAAAATTGAAACTTGAGTCATGGGTTAATGACTTCATGTTAATAAATTTTCATGCTCTAGCCTTATATGGTGTCCTCCCCCATCTTCTTGGTCCAACACCCTCAGGATCCTTTCTCACTTGTAATCCCCCAGTGCTTACAGGTATTAATAGCCAAATCTTGTGATTCTTTTGATATATAAGTTATTTTCTTTTTGAATAAGTACTGACCTACTCTATGCAGGCTGTGTGGAGACCTGGCCCTGGTTATGGCCCTGAGGGCAATGAGTGGTGTGGCAGGTGAAGATCTTGAGAAGATTAAGCATTATTTTATGGGTGCCTATAAGGTATCAAGTCTATTGCTTTGCACCTAAGCAAGAGGCAGTTTTGAAGTTACAAAGGAAACTGGGGATTTATTATTCTCAGGCTTGTCCAATTAAATGTCCCTATTCAAGATTTCAAGGTCCCATTCTTTTCTTATAAAGACTCCAACTTTGACAGAGGAAATCTGCCAAGGCTGCCCATTTATCTTCTCTACAGATGTCCCACACTTACAATGATATCCTTGGCTTCATTTTCACCACAGCTGTCTCTGTCACCACAGAAAATGAGAGTCTTCTTAAATGCTTTTGTAGAAGTCCCCTGGATCTCATGTCAAGCTTTGAGTTGACAGTAGCTGCTCTGAGCCCATCATTTCCTTTTTCCAAGACTTTTGTTAACAAAAGTCGGCTCATTCCACAATTCATATAATTAGCATTAGCCCATGTAATCAAATTCTAAAGCCACTGCATATCTCAACCCATCACCTTCCATCCTTACTTCATCCTAATTAATTCTAGAGGAAAGCTTTAATTATTGCCAGGTGTTGTCACCACCCAACAAGGGGTCCTTACTGATGTCAGCCTGATAAACAATCCAGCTAAATATCTCACTCTGAGCATGTTTTCTAGGGTCACTCCTGATACCAAGTCTTTTACCTTGGGTTCCTCCAGACATATGAGGTTGAAGAAAGATGTCTGTGTCATAACTTTATTAGAGAATTCAGTCACAGGGAAACAGAATACAAGGCTGCACTATTGAGTTGTCCATTGCTAAATGGAACTAACTATTCCATCTCATGGGATCATCCTTTGAGAAGTAATATAACCTACATTTGGACAGTCTGCCCTGGGGGAAAAAAGGGGGTAGTTAACTTTATGGCTTTCATCTCCCATTACTTAAAGAATGCCTCATGGGTGGTACATGCATGAGCACCAAGCAAGGTATTTGGGTGACTCACAATTTGGACCAGGAGAGGACCCCTGGGCTGGGAAGCAAAAGGTACATGAGATCAGACGTGAGGTGAGGCACTGTTAGGTTCCACAAGTATAAAGCCAGAGCCCACATGTATGTAGGACTGCTATAGCAACAGGAACAACAGGCAAATTAGAATTGGAGAATCCAAAGTGGTGCTTAAAGTGATTGGTAAACTGGTCAATATTAAGTGCTATATAAATTGATGTTCATTATTATGAATATTTGAGGCTGAGGATACAGCAGTGAGGCAGACAGCCAAAAATTCTGCCCCTCAGGCTGATATTTTAGTAGGGAAGATGGTTATGAATCAGATAAATAAGGAAATGTTTACTCTACAGGATTGTCCTAAGTGTAAAGGAGGGAAAAAAATCAGAGAAGAATACAAAACATCAGGAATGAAAGTGTCTTAGTCCATTTGTACTGCTATCACAGAATACCATAGACTAGGGGGCATATAAATAACAGAAATTTATTTCTCACAGGTCTGAAGGCTGGAATGCCCAAGATGAAGGTGCTAGCAGATCTGGTAACTGGTGAGAACCCCTTCCTAGTTCTTAGACAACTGGCTTTGCACTGAGTCTTCACATGGTAGAAGGGATAAGGGAGCTCTTTGGAGTCTCTTTTATAAGGGCACCAATTCAGGTCATGAGGGTTCCAGCCTTATGACCTAGCCTCTTCCCCGAGGTCCTACCTCCAAATTCCATCACATTGTGAATTAAGTTTCAACATATGAATTTGGGGAGACACAAACATTCCGTCAATAGCAATGTTGAAATGATAGACTGGATGACCACAGTAGGTCTTATTGACAAGATGAGTTTTGAATAAAGATCTGAAGAAAGATGACACTAAATTCATTTCTTTCAATAGTTACTCTGAATGTGAATGGGCCAAATGATCACATCAAAAGACACAGGGTTTCGGACTGGATAAAAAAGCAAGACCAATCCATTGCTATCGTAAAGAGACTCATTTTATTTTTTGTTTATTTTTTTAAATGTTTCTTTTTTTAAAAAAATGATTTTATTTATTTATTCAGGAGAAACGGAGAGAGAGAGAGAGAGAGAGGTAGAGACACAGGCAGTGGGAGAAGCAGGCTCCGAGCAGGGAGTCCGATGTGAGACTTGATCCCAGGTCTCCAGGATCATGCTCTGGGATGAAGGTGGCACTAAACCGCTGAGCCTCCCAGGCTGCCCAAGAGACTCATTTTAGACCTAAGGACACCTCCAACCTGAAAATGAAAGGTTGGAGAACCATTTACCATTCAAATGGTCCTCAAAAGAAAGCTAGGGTAGCAATCCTCATATCAGATAAATTAAAGTTTATCTCAAAGACTGTAGTAAGAGATGAAGAGGGACATTATATCATACATAAAGGGTCTATCCAACAAGAAGACCTAACAATCATGAATTTTTATGCCCCTAATGTGGGAGTTGCCAAGTACATCAATCAATTAATAACCAAAATGAAGAGATATTTAGATAATAATACAGTAATAGTAGGAGAATTCCACACAGCACTTTCTGCAAATGACAGATTTTCTAAGCACAACATTACCACAGAAACAAGGGCTTTAAATGATACACTGGACCAGATGGATTTCACAGATATATACAGAACTTCCCATCTGAATGCAACTGAACACACATTCTTCTCAAGTGCACATGGAACTTTCTGAAGAATAGACCACATAGTGGGTCACAAATCAGGTCTCAACCAATACCAAAAGATTGGGATTGTCCCCTGCATATTTTCAGACCATAATGCTTTGAAACTAGAACTCAATCACAAGAAGAAATTTGGAAGAAACTTAAACACGTGGAGATTAAAGAGCATCCTACTAAAAGATGAACAGGTCAACCAAGAAATTAGAGAAGCATTAAAAAGATTCATGGAAACTAATGAAAATGAAGATACAACTGTTCAAAATCTTTGGGATACAACAAAAGCAGTCCTAAGAGGGAAATACATCGCAATAGGAAATACATCACAATACCAGCATCCCTCAAAAAAATGGAAAAGACTCAAATACACAAGCTAACCTCATACCTAAAGGAACTAGAGAAAGAACAGCAAATAAAATCTACACCTAGAAAATAAAACCTATCCAGAAGAAGAGAGATAATAAAGATTCAAGCAGAACTCAATGAAATAGAGACCAGAAGATGTGTGGAACAGATCAACAAAACCAGGAGTTTGTTCTTTGAAAGAATTAATAAGAAAAATAAACCATTAGCCAGCCTTATTATAAAGAAGAGAGAAAAGACTCAAATTAATAAAATCATGAATGAAAGAGGAGAGATCACAACCAATACCAACGAAATACAAATGATTTTAAAAACATGTTATGAGCAGCTATACACCAATAAATTGGGCAATCTAGAAGAAATAGATGCATTTCTGGAAAACCACAAATTACCCAAACTGTGAACAGGAAGAAATAGAAAACCTGAACACGCCAATAACCAGGGAGGAAATTGAAGCAGTCATCAAAAACCACCCAAGACACAAAAGTCCAGGGCCAGATGGCTTCCCAAGGGAATTCTATCAAACGTTTAAAGAAGAAATAATACCTATTCTACTAACACTGTTCTGAAGGATAAAAAGGGACAGAATATGTCCAAACTTGTTTTATGAGGCCAGCATCACCTAAATTCCAAAGTCAGACAACCCCACCAAAAAGGAGAATTATAGGACCGGGGGATCCCTGGGTGGCTCACCAGTTTAGCGCCTGCCTTTGGCCCAGGGTGTGCTCCTAGAGTCCCTGGATCAGTCCCGCATCAGGCTCCTGCATGGAGCCTGCTTCTCCCTCTGCCTATGTCTTTGCCTCTCTCAATCTCTCTCTCTCTCTCTCTCTCTCATTCTCGAATAAATAAATAAAATCTTAAAAAAAAAAAGAATTATAGGCCAGTATCCCTGATGAACACAGATGCAAAAATTTTCAACAAGATACTAGCCAATAGGATCCAACAGTACAGTAAGATTATTCACCATGACCAAGTGGGATTTATCCCTGGGATGCAAGGCTGGTTCAACACTCACAAAACAATCAATGGGACAGATCATATCAACAAGAGAAAAAACAAGAACCATATGATCCTCTCATTAGATGCAGAGAAAGCATTTGACAAAATACAGCATCCATTCCTGATCAAAACTCTTCAGAGTGTAGGGATTGAGGGAACATTCCTTAGCATCTTAAAAGCCATCTACGAAAAGCCCACAGCAAATATAATTCTCAATGGGGAAACACTGGGAGCCTTTCCCCCAAGATCAGGAACAAGACAGGGATGTCCACTCTCACCACTGCTATTCAACATAGTACTGGAAGTCCTAGCCTCAGTAATCAGACAACAAAAAGACATTAAAGGATTTGAATTGGCAAAGAAGAAGTCAAACTCTCCCTCTTCGCCGATGACATGATACTGCACATAGAAAACTCAGAAGACTCCACCCCAAGATTGCTAGAACTCATACAGCAATTCGGGAGTGTGGCAGGATACAAAATCAATGCCCAGAAGTCAGTGGCATTTCTATACACTAACAATGAGACTGAAGGAAGAGAAATTAAGGAGTCAATCCCATTTACAATTGCACCCAAAAGCATAAGATACCTAGGAATAAACCTAACCAAAGAGGTAAAGGATCTATACCCTAAAAACTACAGAACACTTCTGAAAGAAATTGAGGAAGACACAAAGAGATGGAAAAATATTCCATGCTCATGGATTGGAAGAATTAACATTGTGAAAATGTCTATGCTACCCAGGGCAATTTACACATTTAATGCCATCCCTATCAAAATGCCATGGACTTTCTTCAGAGAGTTGGAACAAATCATCTTAAGCTGATTTCTGTGGAATCAGAAAAGACCCCGAATAGCCAGCCAGGGGAGTACTGAAAAAGAACACCAGAGCTGGGGGCATCACAATGTCAGATTTCAGGTTGTATAAAGATCACTATAAAGCTGTGATCTTCAAGACAGTGTGGTACTGGCACAGAAACAGACACAGACACATAGATCAATGGAACAGAAGAGAGAATCCAGAAATGGACCCTCAACTCTATGGTCAACTAATATTCGACAAAGTAGGAAAGACTATCCACTGGAAGAAAGACAGTGTCTTCAGTAAGTGGTGCTGGGAAAATTGGACATCCACGTGCAGAAGAATGAAACTGGACCATTCTCTTACACCATACACAAAGATAAACTCAAAATGGATGAAAGATCTAAAGTGAGACAAGATTCCATCAAAATCCTAGAGGAAAACACGGGCAACACCTTTTTGACCTTGGCCACAGTAACTTCTTGCAAGACATATCTATGAAGGCAAGAGAAACAAAAGCAAAAATGAACTATTGGGACTTCATCAAGATAAGAAGCTTCTGCACAGCAAAAGAAATAGTCAACAAAACTCAAAGACAACCTACAGAATGGGAGAAGATATTTGCAAATGACTTATCAGATAAAGGGCTAGTTTCCAAGATCTATAAAGAACTTATTAAGCTCAACACCAAAGAAACAAACAATCCAATCATGAAATGGGCAAAAGACATGAAGAGAAATCTCACAGAGGAAGACATAGACATGGCCAACAAGCACATGAGAAAATGCTCCGCACCACTTGCCATCAGGGAAATACAAATCAAAACCACAATGAGATACCACCTCACACCAGTGAGAATGGGGAAAATTAACAAGGCAGGAAACAACAAATGTTGGAGAGGATGTGGAGAAAGGGGAACCTTGCTCTGTTGGTGGGAATGTGAACTGGTGCAGCCACTCTGGAAAACTGTGTGGAGGTTCCTCAAAGAGTTAAAAATAGATCTGCCCTAAAACCCAGCAATTGCACTGCTGGGGATTTACCCCAAAGATACAGATGCAGTGAAAAACCAAGATACCTGCACCCCGATGTTTCTAGCAGCAATGTCCACAATAGCCAAACTGTGGAAGGAGCCTCGGTGTCCATCAAGAGATGAATGGATAAAGAAGATGTTGTCTGTATATACAATGGAATATTACTCAGCCATCAGAAAGGACGAATACCCATCATTTGTTTCGACGTGGATGGAACTGGAGGGTATTATGCTGAGTGAAATAAGTCAATCGGAGAAGGACAAACATTATATGGTTTCACTTATACAGGGAATATAAAAAATAGTGAAAGGGATTATAGGGGAAAGGAGAGAAAATGAGTGGGAAAAATCAGAGAGGGAAACAGGACATGAGAGACTCCTAACTTTGGGAAACGAAGAAGGGGTAGTGGAAGGGGAGGTGGGCCGGGAAATGAGGTGACTGGGTGAGGGGCACTGAGGGGGGCACTTGACAGGGTGAGTACTGGGTGTTATACTAAATGCTGTTAAACTCCAATAAAAAAATATACAAAAATTTTAAAAAAAGATCTGAAGAAAGCTTGAAAACCAACAATGCAGATATCTGGGAGAAAAGCACTATCAAGCAGAGAGAACTGCAAGATTAAAGGCCCTGTGGCAAAACTGCACCTGGTACAATCTAGGAACAGCAAGGAGGCCAATGTGTAAATGAGGACAAGCATAGTAGATGCCTTCAGAGATGTCATGTGACAGAGCAGAACTACATTGTGTTGTAGAGAAACCGTTTTTAATATGAATCTATTAATTAATCAATTAATTCAGTTGGATTAGGGGAACCACTAAAAGATTTTATAAATCTCCTTAATTAAAAGATAGTCTACATAAAGAGAAACACACAGGTAATGGTATATGTTTTGGATGGGGAAAGCTCCTTACTTACACTACCAAAATCACTGTGACTAGTGTGTTGAGATTGCATAATCCAGGAGAGAAATGGTGGCTTGCTCCAGAGTAGTGAGTAGAGAGTGACACAAAGTGGTCACATTCTGGCTGATATTGGAGTGGAGCTTATGTGACTTGCTAATGAATTGAATATACGTCCCATAAGGAACTTAGAAATCAATAATGACTCCAAGTTTATAGGCTAAGTAACTAAAGGAATAAAGTTTCTATCATTTGAGGAAATAGCCATTTCTCTTAATTGAGAAATGCATACCTGAAAAAGGATTGAGCAGATTTGATGTTGAATTTAAAAAGTGTGTTTGGTGCAGAGTGCTTAGGTGGCTCAGCTGGTTTTCAGTGTCTGACTCCTGGTTTGGGCTCAGGCTCAGGTCATGATCTCAGGGTCCTGGGATCATGCCCCACATGGAGCTCCACACTCAGCATTCAATCTCTCTCTATATATAAAATAAATAAATAAATATAAAAACAATTATACTTGGTGCATATTAAATTAGCAATGTCTATTATACATCCAGGGGGACATGTCAAATGGGCAGTTGGATGTGCAGCTCTATAGTTAAAAGGCCATGAAACAAGCTAAGCTCACTGAGGGCATGATAGTCTCATAGACTACAGGAGTAGTCCCAGGAATGAGGCCAGGGTGCTCCAAATTTCAGATGGAGTGATGGTAAACAGGAACCAGGAGAATGCTCTGAGGAGTAAACAGTAAGGTGGGAGAAAAACCAAGAGAGTGTGGTGTCCTAGAAGCCCCATGCAGAAGGTTCAATGAAGGGAGGGTGATGAGCTTGGTCAAAGGCTGCTTATAAGGCCAGATAAGGTAAAATTAAGGATGTACCATTGGATCTATCCATGTAAATGTAGTTTTAGTGAAGTTCTAATAGCTTGACTGGAGTGTGTTCAAGAGAGATATCAATGTTAAGAGGATAGAAAGTATACAGGTCACTCAAGTATTTTTGCTATCCAAAGAAACAAACAAACAAAAAATCTGGCACTAAACAAAGGATGGGGTGTGAATCAAGAGAAAATTCTTTTTTTTAAAGAAAGGAGAAATAATAACATGTTTGCATGTTCATAGAGTGATTCAGAAGAGGGGAAAACACAGGTTAAGGGAGAGGGCAGAGGACCAAAGAGCAATTTCCTACGTAGGCAAGATGAGATGGGGGCCATGTCCCTGTAGGGGGGGTTTTCTGAGGTAGGAGCAGAGAGGGTTTACTCTTAATAACAAGAGGTAGGAGCAGAGAGGGTTTACTCTTAATAACAAGAGGGATAACAATTGTGGGCCCAGAGGCAAGTGAATGGGTAGATTTTATGGTGGGAGCTTGTGGAACTTCCTTTCTGAATGCTATACTTTATGTCAGTGACATAAGCCAGGAGTGAGGAAGAGAAGAAAATGATGGGGATCTGAGAGTAGTAGAGAAAGAATGTTAATAGTGGTCAAAAAAATCTGAGTAGTGAATCACCTCAAAAAGCAAAGAATTGCTGGGACACCTGAAAGGCTCGTCTGAGGTAAGTCATCAGTAGCTCAAAGAAAGGTCTGGCCGTGTGAAGGGGTGCTTTGTCCAGGTAGGCGGAGCTGGGCTGGGCTGGGCTGGTGCCTGGTGATATCATAGAGTAGATGATACAGTTTAGTCATTGTAGAATGTTTCTGATGTTTATTTTCAACTTCTTCCCACTGAAGGCAAGGTGAAAACTTTAAATCCAAATGGTTAACCAAATTCTATAAACTTTAGTTGGTTAGAATTTCTCTCCTATTCTCATTTCTCACTTTCTCCTGACTTCTACTTATGTGAAGTACCTGAAGTCATCAAATTCATGGAGCTAGAACGTAGAATAGTGGTTGCTGGGGGCTGCGGGAAGAGGGGAATGGGGAGTTGGTGTTTCATGGGCACACAGTTTCAATTGGGGAAGATGCAAAAGAAAAACAACTGTATTAGAAGATCTAGTGTTTGTCTCGATAGAAAACTATAGCAGAAAAGAACAGTGGAACTTCAAAGTCATAGGAAATGTTCAAGAAAAAAAAAATAGTAGTGAGTCAATCATGATGAGGTCAGCCAAAATGCAGGTTCCTTTCCAGAAATGGAGATAGAGGCAGTGTCTTCATAAATCTCATCTCCTGGCTCAGACCAGACAGTTTGATTAATCTCAGGAGAGGGGGCAATGCAATTCTCTCCTCCTGGTCATGCTAATGGCTCCACCACAGCTGTAGAAAAGTGATTAAGAATAAAATGCCATTTCCAGGGCACCTGGGTAGCTCAGTCAGTTAAGCATCCAACTCTTGGTTTTGGCTCAAGTCATGATCTCAGGGTCCTTAAATTGAGTTCCGCTTTGGGCTTCTTGCTGAGTGTGGACCTGCTTAAGATTCTCTTTCTCCCTCTCCTTCAGCCCTTCCCCTGCCTCTAAAAAAAAAAAAAAAATGGAATAAAATGCTATTTCCAATCAACATTCCTAAGTAATCTTTACTTAGAGAACAGTAAAAACTAAACCAATCCAGTAAAACTGTGTGTGGAAACAAAAGAGGGGAACAGACCATCTGTAAAATAGTAATGTTCATTGTTCAAGGCGTGTTCAGCTTGTAAGAGCGTGTTGCCAGGAAAATAAACTGAACAAACAAACCTGGACAGCCTTCTCTCTCTTTTCAATGTACTGCTGCTATTACCTTATAAATGCCACAGGGCTGCCTGCCCATCCCCTTCTTTTAGTGCCCTCTCCCATAGCAAAGTCCTTCTTTTTCTCTAAGTTGGATGACCTTATTGGTGTGGCCACGACAATGGAGGTTCATTTTACCACTATGAAAAGGTTTAATGATTAAAAGGCCACATCATAGCACTCAATCACAAAACTCTTTTGCTTCCATGAAGCCCCTTTGATTCAAAATGTTCTTTTGACAGGATCAAGAGTGGTTCTCATTCTACTGGGCTGCAGGAACATCTGCTTTTTTAAATCTACTTTCCCCTCAGTGAACATAGTTAATGTGTAATCACTGAAATACCCTTTCTTGTAGGGGCATACTCCCACACCTGGTCTCCCATCAACCTTGCTCTGGCTCGAATAAAGCAGGGCTGCCTTTAGATCCTGTACCTTCATTCAGAGTAATAAAACCAGCCACAGGCTTATCTATCCAGCTTCATCTTAATCCTTCTCTCTCTCTCTCTTCTCCTTCTTCCATGTCCTTGGAGAAAAGGAATGACACAAAAGGAAGGGAGTGGGAGGAAAAAAGTCCACACAACCACCACTGGTCCCTTCTCTTTCACATAATTGAAGCTCACTGAGAGGGGTACACCAAACACAAATATATCAAAGCTGGATGGAGACAGAACTGAAAGAGCCCAGATTCAGGAAATCTAGAAAATAGCCACAAAGGAAAAAAAAGACTCCAGCATCCATATGACTTAAAAAGATTGAGCAGGGTGGAATTTAAGGCTGATATGGGCATATTCCTAGTATAGACCAGTAGCTGGGGTTATGTTACTATTCTATTGCTGTATTCTCATTGTGATATCAATGTTCTATTGTGAGTCGACATGTCCCCAACATCCCTCCTAGCAGCTTGGTCCTGCATAATTATTTTTTCTGAATTTACTCTGACCAGAGCAGGAGTTCCAACAGTAACTGGTAAACTCCAGAGGTTAGATGATAAAATCATTTTAGAGCCTCTTGATATACCCTGTAGAGACTCAACAGCAGGCAGAAATAGAAAAAAGGTGAATACCTGGAATGCATTTAGTTAGCACTTTCTTCAACTAAGTGAGAAGGTTTGTTGTCGCAGCTCTTGAGTACCATGTTTCTTTTAAACAAGCTCGAAATCAGAACATTCACAATTCTTTCAAAGCATTCACAGGGATCTCCTAAAACGTTCTTCAATAACAATCTTTGAAAGTTAGACAATTTTCCAGGCTAAATCCTGTAACTGTTTTGTGACAGGTCAGTCAAATGAAGCCTTTTTCATTTGGAAAATACTGGGGGAACCACTAGGCAAAAGAATTCACCTGTTACTTCTAGAACACTAGTAATTAAAAAGATCTGGCAACTGTGATCATTAAGAGCTATCTTTTTTACTCTATTGACCTGGACAGAGAGAATCTCAATAAGCATTAGATGCTGGGAATTTTAAATGTTGTGGGAAGAACTATAATGTCTTATAGTCCATTCAATATTCAACATATTTTCCTGAGTTTAAATATTTTTATTTTGAAGTAGTGAACCCATAATCAAGAAATAATAGTAAATGAGCCAATGTATCTATTTGATTATTCAGTAGTGCCTAAGGACTACTCATGCTTTCATTTCTATAACTGGACTGAGACCACTCATTTGAGTGCCATTTAATATTCCAAAGCCTGAGAAGCTTCCAGAAATCCCTATTCAAAGTGGCAGCTGGGAATCCCTTCAATTCTACCATCTTTTTTCCTCAACAGTCTTAAATGGCTTTATCCTATCAGCAAATGCCTGCACTTGAAACTGAAAATCTAATGAAAATCAGCAACCTCCCTATACCCATAACTAAATATGGTGGTGATGTTGTCTGTCCTCTCTACCAGCTGTGAAAACATCAGTGAACAACTTTCTTTGAATTTCTGCTGTTTCAACTATGAAGATTAATAGCACTCATAAAGGATACGGTAATATTATACATATGCAAAATATTGTTTTGTTTATTCTTTAAGTAAAGAAAAGCTTTGAAGTATACTCTAGAAAAATCGAGTGATGTTTGCTATTGGTTCAGAATATTTTTTCACACCAGGGTTCAGCAGGGGTTTTAAGGGTCAGAATTTAAGGATCAGTTCTCTCCTTGACTTGTGAATAGTTTAGGCTAAATTTCATTTGTGACAAGATGGGTGCTTTTTATTGTCTGCTCTAAGTACCCTGCCTTAATCCTGTGGGCTACAGTTTCCTCATCTGAAACTGAGTTGATGAAAAGCTGTTGACATCTCTCATAATGGATTCACTATGTATTTGTTTTCACTACGTATTTTTAAAGATCTATTTATTTTAGAGAGACAGGTACAAGCAGGAGGAGGGGTAGACAGAGGAGGGAGAGAAACTCAAACAGACTCCCTGCTGATCATGGAGCCTGACTTGGGGCTCAATCTTATGATCCTGAGATCATGACTTGAGCCAAGAGTTGGGCGCTTAACCAACTGCACCACCCAGGCACCCCTAGATTCTCTATGTTTTAAGTGTACTTAGATGGCTACAATGGCACATGTTGACATTAAAATCTAAATAAATTTATATTATAGTTTAAACAATATTAGTATCTCCTAATTCTGTACATATATTTCACATACCCAGTGCCACAGAAGTTGCTGCCAACAGCCTGTTTATGGTTTTCAAACTATAAATGAATTGCTACAGAGTTTACATTAAACAAATGCTTGAACAACATCACAAATAAATTGTACTAATATGGTAAAAAGCAAATGGATTTAAAGATAAAGAACCTCTCTTTGTCACTTTAAAGCATTGTGATCAAGTTTTGGAAAATGAGTAGCCGGCAGAATTTACTGGATCTGATTTGGAATAATTGATGATAGTCATTCTGCTAGTAATGAGATTTATTAAACTCAAAATGTTTTGAGGTTTCACTCCATTGTCTCAATCAAAGCCACTATCTGTGATAAAATGAAAAAAACATTCAATAATTTAATATGATAATATACTTGATTGGGAGATACTATCTCTACAAGTTACCTGTCAAACCATTATATATTTATTTACTCTTTTAATTAATATAGTTTAATATTATTTAGGCCAGATATCAGTCTTGGGTTTTTTTAAAGATTTTTTTTGAGAGAGAGAGCGATAAAGCATTAGCAGGAGAGAGGCAGAGGGAGAGGAAGAGGGAAAAGCAGACTTCTGGCTAAGCAGGGAGCTCAGTGGGGCTCAATTGCAGGACCCCAGGATCATGACCTGAGCTGGAGGCAGACATCTAACTCACTGAGCTACCCAGGCACCCCAAAGTCTTATTTTTTTAAAGTTTTATTTATTTATTTATTTTTAGTGGGTACATGCCCACATAGGATGAGGGGTAGAGAGAGAGAGAGAGAATCTCAAGCAGACTCCAGGTCCAGTGTGGATTCCAAGGTGGTGGGGCTTGCTCTCACAACCCTGAGCTCATGGCCTGAGCCAAAAGCAAGAGTTAAACACTCAACAGAGTGAGCCACACAGGTGCCTTGGTATCAGTCTTATTTAAACCAGTCTTTAAAAGAGAGAGAGAAATGGAAGATTAACAATCCCAGACCTCAAGCTCTTATAAACCCATACATAACTGATTCTCCCTTATTGCCTGGGGGGTAGAATTGGTACTGAAATCTGCTAGAATCACTCAGTATCTTTCCTATCTGCCGAACTGGAACCCCTCATCACTAAGCAGAGGGTAGCCTACTTTCTGAGTTACACAAATAAAGAAAGAAAGGAATGTTTCAACTGAAACTTCTTACCCTCGATGCACATATGGGTCAGGAGAGGATATGTTTGTAGAGGGGATTAATCCCCTGCTCATCCCTCTACATCTGGGAACACTGAGCTCTCCACCCCCACCTCCACCATGGGATTGAGTGGTGGCTAGGATTAGCTGACCTTCCAGAGCTATCATTTTCCCAGAATAATTCCTGGCAACAAATGACCAAAGCACGAAAGTGCTATTTAGATATAATGTCTATAAGTTCCATATCCCTTAAAGATTTCTTCTCAGACAGAAAAATAAGAAAAGCATGCAATAGAGTGGAGGGGCATAGAGATGTTGCTCTAAGAAAGTAAAAAGGTCAGGACAACACAGCTCTTCCTGCAAAACTAATAATAGAACAACTTCATCCTTATATAAACTTGTATAGTTATTGACTTCTGGGTTTTTCTAGATGTAACTTGTCTCCTGGACTATATTCCCTGGAATTAATGAAATACAATTGATAATGTTCCAATGTTCCATCTAGAAAACTGAGGGAAGGGAGAATTATGCTTGCTTTTTATCTTTCTCCTGAAAAGAAAAAAGTCAGAAACAGAAACTGTTTTCAGGTGCTCGATTAATGTTAAGTGTTTCTCCTGCGCCTCTATCTGGTGAGCACTAGGAAAAGAGTGAGCACAGAATATTTGCTTTTAATCATTTATATATTTATCTCTATTGCCCCCACACTTTTAGGTTATAACACCTCAGAAGGTCAAGGACTATGTCTGTTTACCTTGCCTGGTAATGTATTTAACACAGTGTTCCCATACAATGAATGCCTGGTAAATATTTGCATGCCACCACAATGGCGACCCTGATGAACATGGCCAGACTTTATTTTGTTCCATTTAGTCTTGTGTTGAGTAGGTAGTGTCTAAGCAGGCCCCAGTTTAAACCTCAAGCTTACAAGTTTCACCTATGATAAGCTAGTTACTTGCTTTTCAGCCCTGCCCCCTGAAAAACGTGGTGGGTTGGACTCCAACACATAAAAGCCAAAGAGAGTCAATCATTAGCAAGTGTGAATAACAGCCAAATAACACTACCAGATTGTGTTTTTCTAAAGTGCCAAATTGAATTGTTCATTAGCATTCTCAGAAATACCTAAATAATACCAACAAGGGGTGTTAAACCATTTCAGATTATTGATGAGTTTTGCTTGGGGGATAAAAAAACAACAAAGCTTCTTGGGTGAGGGCCAGTTCTTTCCCATTCTTACAAGGATAACCAAAAGAAAATTAAGAAAGGAAGCAATGGGATGAACTGCCCCAAGAGCTATTTTCCTGTCTACATGTAAGGAGTGTGGATAAGAGAAATCAAATGCCCATTGGCTTTTAATTCCATTTCATTCATTAAATGTCATATTTTTTCTTCTGTTAACCCCATTTTTCTACCATTTTGCATGGGCAATGATGGCCTGCATTTTCTGCTTTAGATGATTTGTAATGTTAAAAGATTCAAATGAGTAAATATTAAAGATTGTATCGGCTTTTTTTCAGTGACTCATGAATTGGGCTGCATTCTATAGAGCAGATAAAAAGAGGCATAGAAAAGCTGAACAAAAAGACTTTTACAGGCAGAAAAGAGTGAGGGGACAAGTGAGTCATACTAACAAAAAGTGGATTAGTTGTGGCAAGGGTATTTTTCTTTAGGAGAGCAAGAGTCTATCACGTATCAGGTTAGTATTACCTCATTAATACTAACCAGGTGATTCCTGGTTTAAGATTCCATTTCTTGGAGAAGACAAACTGTAATTAAGGTAAATCTAGGTTTGGTGATGTGGGGCTTAGCATAAGTGACTCTATTTGGGGACTTTTCTTCTTTTTACCTATTCTCCCCTTTTTGATCACACTCTGAGTCTTGAGAGATGTGATCAAAATTTAAGGTATTAATGTTACTCCAGGCTACCCCTTTGAAGTTCTCGTAGTGTTACTCCAGGCTACCCCTTTGAAGTTCTCTAGTTTCTGCTAATCAGGTGTTACATCTTTTTGCTGAATCTTTCTATGGTATTCACGGGTCACAACTTCAAGTTCAAATTCTTTAAGTCCTTCATTCTCTTCATTCTCTTTCTGATATTCTGGTCTTAAGATGATCATTTGCTTGATGGCTGTCACATGTGAACATACTATTTAAAGGTTTTGAGAGAACTCAGCACAGCAAAAAGACTACTATGATTATCATAAGCAGAAAAATTCCCAATGTCTGAAATGTACTTCAGAGCCACGGCTTCCAAGACCCAAGCCAATCAGAATCAAATAAATCAAAGAAAGACCTCATTGTAAGGTCACTTTCTTAAGACAAGTGATCTTTTGAATTTCTTTTTTTTTTTTTTTAATTTTTATTTATTTATGATAGTCACAGAGAGAGAGAGAGAGAGAGAGGCAGAGACACAGGCAGAGGGAGAAGCAGGCTCCATGCACAGGAAGCCTGACGTGGGATTTGATCCCGGATCTCCAGGACCGCGCCCTGGGCCAAAGGCAGGCGCTAAACCGCTGTGCCACCCAGGGATCCCAGAATTTCGACTTCCCCAGAAATGTCAATCCAAGTGCAGCAAGTGGTATTGGCCATAGGACAAACACATCCTTGCTCTCCTAAAAAGATAATCAAGAGCTATCTTATTCCCCAAAACAACTTGGGCCATAGCATCTAGGAATTTTTGAAGGGCAGCTATTGCTTTAGCAACAGATTCTGCAATATCTCCAAGGGTTAAGGTGAGGTTCCTGGTCATAGCCTCATTTGTACTTACTCCTAGCCAACAGAGCAGTGATCTACCAGAGGATGCTAACTTGGAGTCAAGAATACTTTCCAGTAATTCCTGTTTGAATCTATGGCTCAAGACTGGAAATGTGACAGCCAGAGAGGCCAGTAAAATTTCAGGAACTGTAGACCACTAACAGTTTAATTTTGATGACTCTTGTCTTGTGTTCCAATCTTTGTGCAGAGAATCAAGAATCCAGAATCAAGGTTCCCCAGGTTAGGGGTTGTTAGGGATAGGTAAATAGATCCCAGAGTTAGGGAGTCTGACACAATAAAGTAGGGACCTGAGTTGGACTAGATGTTAAATGGAGCTTTCTTTAGTTGTAAGCTATGCATCCAAGGTTCAACACTTTGTACCTTGACAGCAGTGTCAATAATTGAGAGTTCTTGGTAGGGTCCTTTTCACATAAGTCTCACTTTTGCAAAATCATCAGAGTAGAACAATAACTGTCCATAAATGACAACTTACAAATGCCCATTGTTAAAGATCTGATGAGAGCTAAGTATAATGGGATTGATAAGGAAATTTGGTTATTTCAGTAACATACAATGTTTTAAGATAATAATTTTAAGATAATGTTTTAAGATAATGACTGATAACATTATACCAGTACACATCAGACTTTAAAAATTGCATATAATTTCTAGAACACTTATAACATATACTTATACAAATACAACATAAAGAAGTGTTACTTCTTATTTGACAATGCTTACCACATAATTAACATACCAAATAAGCATAATTCATTTAATATCTCCCTTTTTATAAAGAGAAAGAACAAATTGTTTGAGATTTTTCAAGAACCCTCTAGAAAATCCCAAAGTTAACTTCAGGTCTAAAAGGTTTTATTTAGAATTTGATATATGGGGAGTTTGTAAAAAAAAATATTCACTTAACAAAAATGACTATAGAAAACATCAAAGGCAAATACAGAAGTTTACAGAGTGGTGAGAAAAAGTTAGCTCCTTTAATATTGAGAAGTTTTTTGATTTTTGTTTTTTTGGGGTTTTTTTTGCTTATTTTGTTCTTTGTTTTAAGTAATCAAAGACTTGATAAAGATAACATGAAGCACACTAAATTATCTTGGTAAGACACAAAATCTTTGTTACTTAGGCAGATTACTTAAAAGGTAAAGAAACTTTTCATAATTTGTTATCAAAAGCATACAGAAAGCCCAAGAAAAACTGTCCTTTTAATAGAAAACCAAATTCTAATTTTTTACTAATATACTTTGAAAATGAAACTTATTTTTTCAAAAAAGCTTGAAGAAATTAATTTCAATCTTTGCAGTTTATCCAAATTCCTTTTCCAAGATTCCTTTTCCATAAAACTTCTACAGTTTTGTCCTAGTTTTTCTTTTTCTCTATTTTGAACATTCAACTTTCATTTTTTTAAAAGGATTTTATTGATTTATTCATGAGAGACACAAAGAGAGAGAGAGGCAGAGACACAGGAGAGGGAGAAGCAGGCTCCATGCAGGGAGCCCGATATGGGACTCGATCCCGGGACTCTGAGATCATGCCCTGAACCAAAGGCAGATGCTCAACCGCTGAGCCACCCAAGCATCCCTCACTCAACTTTCCTTCTCTACCTTTCATATAGAGTTGTTTCCTTTTACCCTTATTATTTCTAAGTACTTTTAACTATATATATTGATTAAAATCCTCACTTTGTAGTGAAAAGTAAGAAATAAGCAATTGTAACCTGTCTCTTACACTAGCATTCTGCAGACTGGCGGATTTATAAATACATTTTCTCATTTCTAGAAGTACATTCTCCTTCACAGTAAATTTTTCAAAGGGGCACAAAATGTTTACTTAGAGACCCACATATCTTAAGTTTATTATTAATAAGAAGCCAAAAATAGATAAACCTTTGTTAAGTAATGTTTCAGGATTTGATCTTATTTGGAAGTGAATTAGATAGTCAATGACTATCCATCATTTAACTTAACTTAGCAAAACTCTGAAGTTTCAAGTAACTGAAAACATTTTTAGAATCTTTTTCAAGCAAACATACCGTAAAACATAATCATTGCTGCAAAATTCACCTAAAAACTCTTACCCCACTTATATCTATTTAAGTCATGTTTCTTAGCAGTTATATTTAGACTACCTATGAAAACTCCATGAGACATTAGACAAAGTAAGCCATCATCCAAAGTTATTTTTCTTGCTAACAAATCTTTTAAGAAAAATAAAGAACTTACTTGACCTTTAATAAGCCTAGGTAGAATAAAAGTATTATATTTAATGTTGATAATTCTAAAGACATGCCTGTTTTAATTAAACCAACAAACTTAAGCTAGTTTTTATTTACTAAAGATTAATTTTAGATCACGTGAACTTGAAAAACATTTGGGTTAATTTCTATGTTTCTGAAAATGTTGGAATACTCAATCCATACAAGCACTTGTCTTCAAATCAACCAAACAGAGCTCTTACAAATTAAGTTTGGTAATACCATCCAGAGGTAGAAACATATCACATATATACAATATACATTTGTAGACACATATAAACATACAGACAGACATGGAAAGAGAACTTAGAGTTTCTGTTCTAAAATTTTAGCTGTGAATTAATTGTAACAATACAAACCTTTTTATTTACATAAATTGGATTCAAATTGGAAGGATCCCAGTCACAAATGGAGTACAATCCACCTTTCTGTCTAGCCACAATTTTGCACCCCAACCCAATGGTTGAAATGCCTGAATATATAAGAACCAACAACCTGCATTGCCCAGGCGCAGAAAGCCAAGCCAGATTCTCAGAATGGAAAAGGGTTCGAGTGAGAAGGCGATAGCTATCCTCAGAAGAGAAGGAACCAATAACCAATGGGCCTGAATTTGTAAAAGAAAGCAACAGTATGAAACTTTATCTTCCTCTCCTTACCAGGTACTGTAGATAAGATACCCAGACAAGTTGACTCTGGTAAGAATTCTCAACCTTAGCTAGCTTCTGACATTTTTCCCAGAATCGTATCTACAAGCTCTTAATGAGATCCAAAGTAGAGTGTAGCTCCAGTATCTACCAGAATTTGACAAGGATTTTTATTACATTTAATTTTAGTTTTCCCTTGGCTGTTTAAAGGAATGACTGGTAGTTTTACCAGAAAATCTCTCAGAGTCCCATCAACCTGGAAGGGGCACATCTGGGGGCCTCCCTTCAAAGGAAGATATGGGGGAACTTGAGTTGATAGAGAAGGATTTAAACAAAACCTTTGAGGGCAATCTCTTTCCCAGTGTTTTAGTTGATTACAAATGAGACACTTATTTCTGGGACAGCATTTTGATAATGGATCCCATTAGAGGGTGCAGTGGGGAAGGCACAGGTTGTTGTTTTGGTTTCTGGGCCTGGGGCTGTTGCAGCTATAAGGCTAAGAACTTGGAGGACTTTCATTTACAGTCTTGTTCCAAAGTCCTTTCAAAGTGCTCAGTGACAGTCATCAGTTAAATCAGACCAGTGCCATTACATACTATTTTCTGCCCTTTAACGAGTCCACTGATCTTTGGAGATAATTTATTTACAAATAAGGCAGATAGAGAGGGGATGGGGGGAGGGGACTTCATTTATTGTATGAAACCCAAAATGCCATGGAAAAAGAGCTTCCAGAGAGGCTTTAAAGTCTGCCCAGATTCATCTTTTTGTTGTTTACTTGTTTGAAAAACAGACCAGTCAGTGTGGGCAGGGAAGACTCTAGGAATAACTGCCAAAAGATTAGTTGCTGTTTTGCAGTATTTTCTGGTCCATAGGGGACCACATTGAAGAGCAAAGATCTTGCTTATTATCCTCGGGGTTATGCCATTCTGCTTCCTGCGTCCATTTGGGGGCTTCACCACATCCTACCACCCTGTACACAACCAGCTCCAACTCATAGGCCCTAATAAGGCTTCTAAATTCTTCAGGAAACTTTTAGGGATCCTCCTTAGGTTTAAGAAATTCTTTAACTATGGCTCTTGGTTTTGACTTTGGCCAAGATGTGAAAGCTATCTGAAGATTGCCTGCAGCCTTGGGTGATGTATTTTATTTATTTATTTATTTTAAGATTTTATTTATTTATTCATGAGAGACAGAGAGAGAGTGAGAGAGAGGCAGAGACACAGGCAGAGGGAGAAGCTGGCTCCAAGCAGGGAACCCGACGTGGGACTCAATTCTGGGTCTCCAGGATCATGCCCTGGGCTAAAGGCGGTGCTAAACCACTGAGCCACCCAGGCTTCCCGGGTGATGTATTTTAAAAGGCAATTATTTAATAGTCTCTTCAGAACAGAAAGATAATTCAGATAGAGGATTAGTAGGACATGAATACTGAGGCAAAGGAGGATAGAGGAAAGCAAGAGGCATCACATCAGTCTTATTGTCTCTTGTTTAAGTACCTCTTGTGTCCTTAAATTTTCATTAGCCTTTTGCAATAGATCTTTCAATGAAGCTATTGGAGGCTTGTGGGTGCCAATTAAAATAGGCATCCCATTCTGTTGTTTGTTTGATTTGGGAACCCTTGCTTTCAAGTGCACTTTTTTATTTTTTTGACAGGGCCGATGAGCGTAGTAGAGGGGGAGGGAGAGAGAATCTTAAGCAGGCTTCATACCTTATGATCCTGAGATCACAACCTTAGCTGAAATCAAGAGTTGAACACTTAACTGACTGAGCCACCCACACACCCTCAAGTGCACTTCTTAAATCAACAATTTTGCCTAACTGACCATTCCCCATAATGGCTATTGTAATTCTACGTTGTCTAAGTAAAATTTTGTCACTTTTCAAGTTCTTACTTTATTTTTATTAATTTGCCAGATATTCTTTTAATGAGAATTATAAAAGACCAGAAACATTTTTCACAAACTGCCTTTTCTCAAACAAATGTTTTTCTTTTGATTGCAAATACTGTGTAAGACAACACCTTCTTTTGCAAAACCAATAAATACAAGAACAAATTTTAAACATGTGATTTGCCCAAGGTGTTTGGAGGGAAAAAAAGCCTTATTTTTTCCCCAGTATTAAAAAAAAATCAGTATTCCCTAAACTTCCAAAGAATAAGTTCAAAGGTATGACTCAATTGGAGAAAAAGAGAGACAGAGACAGAGACCATCTTATAGCTACTTTAAATAGCTTCTGATAATACTTCTGAGGTTAACTTTCCTTTCTGGAACTCATCTTCACAAGAGTTGAATTTAAAATATTTCTAATGAACTGAATAATGGGAGAAAATAAAATACCTATTGAACACATCTGTATAAACTTTACCATAAATAATTATGCAATCAAAAAGACACTCACTTTATAAAGGTACCAAAAAAATAGTTTCCAGGACCACAGTTCTTAGACATAAAATAAGCAGATGTGCTGTGCCAGAAGATGGCTCACAATTTTTGGAACTTGAGGACCCCATTCTTTGACTAAGCATTGGGTCTCTCATAGCCGGATTAATACGTAACAGGGATGTGCCACTGGGTTGGAGATTATGTGGTGTTTTATGATGTACCTCGCCACATGGAAATTTTCTCAAGGATGGCAAGTGACCTAGTGTCATTCTAACTCATTTTGTGTCCAACTTATCCTGACACTGGAGTCTTAGAGATAAGTAGTGAGTATTCTAACAGCTTTAAGTACCCACATCCACCAACTTTGCAGCTTTTGACTTCTGAGACAGTAATTAGCAATAGCCTTTTCTTCCTATGTACATTAAAAGAATAAAAGAATGCAAAAATAACAGAAATTGGACTGTGGACCAAGAAATGCTATTGAGGACTAACCAAGAGACGGCCTTAGGAGCACACCTTTAGTAGCTCCCAATGTGGAACCAGGGTCTGAACCAACAGCTCCGGCTTGCATTCCAGAAGAAAGCGTGTGCTAGCTCCAGCTGACTCACCGTGGACTGAAAAACCAATTGGTTCAGGAACTTGACGAAATGTGAGCAGGGTGCAGGACCAAAAGGAACTTGCCCGCGGTCCTTAGACATGATAAGAAAGACAACTCAAAAGGGTTTTATGGATACCCGTGCACATGTTCCTGCTTAAATTTCACATTTTTTAATAGTGCGCATTGCACAAAATGTCCTCCCTTGGTGTATTCTAAGAGAGGCCAAGTATACTGGATTAGAGCCAAAATTAGAATCTTAATGGGCCAACCGGATGGCTCCTAGGTTTAGCGCTGCCTTCAGCCCAGGGCCTGATCCTGGAGACCCGGGATCAATCGGGCTCCCTGCAGGGAGCCTGCTTCTCCCTCTGCCTGTGTCTCTGCCTCTCTCTGTGTGTCTCTCATGAATAAATAAATAAAATCTTTTTTTATAAATCTTATTTTGTTTCAGGATGCTTTGAAATGTGTACTTATGAACATAACTCTGCTTGTGAGCTTGTACTCATTACCCTAGTAATTAGGAAGATCTTGTTTGATCTTGGAATTCAGTATTGAAGCTGGAAGACTGCTCCAACAGGAATCAACAATTAAGGTAGTAATAAGAAAATCGATATCACTTTCCTGCTTAGACATTTTTCCAAGGCTGCACTACACCCAACTAATCAGTAGTTTATATTAGAAATATTTTTAAAATAGCATTATCACATTTCTCTTAACATACAGAATAAATCTCAGCTTAGTAAAAGGTCATCCATCATCAATTAGGTTATAGGTAGAGTTCTCCACCCAAGTCCTTTTCTTCATCTGCAAACCACACAGGTTCCTGCGCATGGGAAAAAGTTGGCAAGGTGGATTTCAGAAAGTTTCTTCCCGCCCTTTAATTCTCAAAGAGTCTCCTCCATATACTAGAATTCTAGTCAAAAATTCCATGCAATGCAATCAGCTGAGTCTCAGTTATAGTCTGATACTTGACAAATAGCTTAACTTCTTCATTAATTCTCTTAATGAATTGAGATTAACCATTTTTGCCACATTTGGCATATGTTGCAAGTGTGAATTTAGTTAATCAGAAATCAATCTCATTTTTCTTGTTTTGTTTTATGGTCAGAATTTCCTGCAATGTTACAAATTTCACATAAGTTCCATGAAACAATGTTAGAACCCAGCACAGATTTACATTTGCCAAGTCAGATTTCAAATGAAAGCTACATGTACTTTATCTGAGAGTTCAGCTAGCCCCTTCTCCTTCTTGCCAAGAGCCATTCAATTCATTCTGATTGGGACATATGCTATATGACAAAGCAATTCACCCTCTTTTCAAGTTTCTAATTGTTAAAAATTTATTTTAAAATTGTCTTTCTTTGGCTTCCACCCATTGACCAAAGAAAAATTCTTCTAACATTTAATAATATAAATTATGCTCTCTGATGAATACTATTCTCCAGACTCAACCTGTTGAGTTCTCTGACACAGCTTTTAGTTCTTTCTGTATTCTTGCTAAATCCTCCTGAGCCAATGCTCCCTGTCCATGTTTTTATTAGATGTAGTGGCAAATACATGGGGATTGATGAGTTTATGTAGGAATATAGTAACATCTCCCGAATTCCAAACACCGTACACCTTTTAATATAGTCCGATTGCATTTGTTTCGGTGACCAGTGTGGGTAATTGGGGTTCTGTCCATTCAAGACCCTCTGAAGAGCTGAATAAAAGCACCTCAGAATCATCTGCCAGGGGACAGAATAAAAGTACATCTATCCACTATTTCCCCTCCCTCATTGACCCAGGGTCATGGGATGTCATTGATGGGCTGTGAACTCCCTTGCCCTTCCAGGTCTAATGCATGTACAAGACCAACTCTGGCATCAGAAGCCATGGTGCAAAAGATGAGACTTGAGAAGTGTCAAGTGCCCATGTGTGAAGCTGTTTACCAATAGCAAAGGCTTTAGGAAAACATGGGCTAAAGATGTGAGCAGGGGACAAGAGGTCTCTGACATAGGTAACTGAATCCCAAGGCCAAGTCCTATTTAACTTGTAGTCCCCTAACCCTGTAACTCCTTACAGAACCATAAGTATTTTAGAGATAGATCAGACCTTCAAGTTTGTTTTACAGATAAAGAAACTAAGTCACACATGGGGGAAATTGTTCTCCGACGGTCACAGATCTGGTCTAAATAAATGCCTCAGTGTTCTACTTTGTGGAGATCTTTGAAACTACGCATTTGAGAAATATTTCTTAGGATTTCAGGATATATGGAAGAATTCAATGGGATTTGAATGCCATCACTTTCACTGAGAACTTTCTTAGAGCTCATTTCTGACAATCTCACAAACACTTATTAGCTCCCTGAGATTCACATTTGTACTGGAATTTGTTACCAGGAGATGCAGACTATCGTGGCCTTCATTCTGCTTTTCTTTATCTTATCATTAATGCTCTTAAAGTGTTTATGTTAGTTTTTTTTTTAACTATTGTACATTTTAGATCTAGACAATAATATGTTCAGAACAGGTATGTCAGAAGCAAAGGCAGCTGAGGAGAGGCCAGGAGCTGGTTGGCTCAGGAGCTACAGGCCTGGACCAGGTTATACTGCCTCTCTGACCCCCTCATTTCCCTCATCTGTAAAATGGGGATAATTACAAAACCATTCCATGGGGCTGTTAATGATGCTGCAGTGTGTTATCATTTGTTCAGTCCGTTAGAATAGTGCCTGACACATAGTAAGTTTTGTTAAAGTAACAAGACCTTTAAAAAAGGTCTCTTTCGGGGGAAGGTTTTGTTTGTTTGTGTTTTGCTCTTGGCTTCAGCTCCACAACATCTCCCAGCCTACTATTTTTATTCAAAACTATCTCAACTTTTCTTTCTGGTGTGGAAGAAGCTGGCCATTTCTGCAGTTGTTTATTTATATATATTTGGCTTCTATTACATTAAACATTCTATACTCTATTTTGGTTACTTATGGTACAAATTTCTCTTTCAGTATTACATACAGTAAGACTTGGGCAGCCCGGGTGGCTCAGCGATTTAACGTCACCTTCAGCCCAGGGTGTGATCCTGGAGACCCGGGATCAAGTCCCCCATCAGGATCCCTGCATGGAGCCTGCTTCTCCCGCTGCCTGTGTCTCTGCCTCTCTCTCTCTGTGTTTCTCATGAATAAATAAATAAAATCTTAAAAATAATAATAATAATAAATTAATTAATTAATTAAGACCATTTCCCTACCAGGTCCTGGGCTTTGAAAATATCGTCTGCCTAGAATTTTCCACATAGTTTCCAAAAGCAATTAATACTTTTTAAAAATGACAAATGAACAACAACAGAAACAGATCTAAGAAGTAGAAGAAATAAAGATGTTTCAATTGTGTGTCCTGAGACAACTTTAAATTACAACAACCACCTGGATGGAGTGTTGTGTCCATGCATCTTTTTGTTGTGTTTGTTCATGGATCTTCTAAAATACTTCAGGCTCACTTGAGCTGAAAAAACTGTATCCATTCAGATAAACGAACTGTATTTAGTATAACTATAATACCTTTTCAAAAACTTCACGTGGAAATGGCAATATCTACATTATCTTTCTCACAAGTCTTGTACAACTGAAATTTTCTATTCTTTAAAAAAAAAAAAAAACACTCAACACTTTCTGCTAATCAGCGGGCTGCCCGCATAACTGGATTCAAAAATCAGTAAGCAAATATGCCACAAACTTTAAAATGGTCTGTTTGCAGAAGTTATTATTTGTGAATGGATGGATTCACGCATTCTTCACGAGGATGGGAAAAGCAGCCACTATTCCTTTAGAAAGTTCAAAAGCTGCCGTCCCTCCTCACTGACAATCGCAGTCAGGACCCAGCCAGGGTTGTCTGGGCAAAACAGTCATTTAGAAACTGGCCGTCTGTCTCCTGCTTCTGTTTGAAAAGTCCTGACAAGGTTGCGTCTGTAGGATTATTTTATTTCTTGGGTTTTCAACAGAGTGTTCCGCCCCTCCCCCCTCTGTTTGCAGCAGGAGCCCCGGCTCAGAAATCTGTAAACACGCCGGCTCCTTGTAAAGGAAACTCTGGGGCATAATGAAGTCCGCACGTCCCTGCGGCCTGGCCTGCTGGGTTCAAGCCACTGAAAGCAGCCGCCGGGTGAATTTCTCAGCCTTTGCTAAGTCTCGGGTCTGTGAGTTTGCTCAAGTGCACCAAGGCTGTTTGCAAGGGAGGTGTCCTGCTGCGTGGGGTTTGCTCTCCTCCCAGGAGCTCAGGAAAGGTGAGAGGGCTCCTTCATATTTTCTCTTTTCCTTGAACTACACAATAGTTTCTTCGGCAGGTCCCTCTGCATCTCTCACACTGGGACATTTTTCCACATTTCCAGGATTATGGCCACTTTTACTTAGATCTATGTGTGCTGCCTCCACATACAAAGAAGCACTTGGGGACAGGATTAGTAGGATTAGAAGAGATTCACATATGTCCAGTTCAAGCAATTGGTATTCAAAGCTTTACACTTTCAAATGCCACCAAGAGAGAGAAAAGGAGCAAGGAGCTTGCTTTGCATTTCAGCACCTTCAAGAGAGGGACAGTGCTTTTGATTGGTGTTAAAAGCGGAGGGATAAACAGATTCCTCCTCGGTTTAATCCAGTCCAGCATACCACGGCCTCTAATCTGGGGGACGAAAGAGTGAGCCCAACTCTAAAATCACACGTTTCTGCATTTTGGAGGTTGCTAGTGTTCTGAGTAACGTGCCACAGTGCAGATGTTTATGGCAACTCATTTGCCAGTTATGATTTGCTGTTTTATATAGGGGCATCCCTTCGGGATCTCCCTTTCAAAATATCCCTAACTCTGTTTGCTTGAGTGTAACAATGAAACTCAGTTTCCCAGCAACGACAAAGCAGAAGTTTGATTTGTTTTCAGTGATCGGGGATGGAGGCAGAATCGGTGAACGAAAATGTAGACGAATTAAAATCGGAAACGCAGTTGTGGAAATTGTGAAGTTTCTTGTACTTTGTATGGAGACAGAAACAGATACCCCTCTCTGCCCATGCAAGAGACATATTTTTCTTATCAATTACTTCTGTTTTCAAGTCCTGAAGCAACCCATTGTTTTCCCCCTCAACCTTTCATTCCTTATAAAGGCCTGTTTTCCTTGATGAAGAAGCAAAATATCCATGGAAAGCAATTAGCACTGTTTTAAGCTATCTCTTATCACCACTGATTCCATAATTCCCGTTAGCCGATATGCAAGAAAAGTTTTGCTCTAGATAAGTTTGTATTTTGCTCAGCAACAGGGTATCTTGATTATAAGGTTCTCCTTAGGCATGTTTTGATAGTATTTTGACATCTTTCACAATGCTGTGTGTTTTTAAAAAATTAATTTCTCATGAACTCTGGAATATGACTTCCAATGAACAGATGGTACTAAAATTCATATCTCTTTTCTTATGGATAAGGTTCTCTTTCTAAATTTATTTTATTAACTAGTTATTTATTAACTAGTTGCTGTTGGACCTAGGATCCAGTGCCAAGTCTGTCATTAATTAGGTGTTCGCCTTAAGGGAGTCCCTTATTTTCTTTTGTCCTCACATTCATCCCACATAAAAGAAAGGGGTTGGACTAAAATATTAACAGCTTGTATTCTTCACATAGTACAATTTATAAACTGCTTTTACACATTTCTAAAAAGTATTTTAAGCTTAAATATTCTGTTTCTCTTCATAATTATTTTGAAAGAAAGCCCTTTATGTTATCTCTGCCATAGAGCAGTCATATCTTCCCAAGACAAGAAAAGTTACCTCCAAATAAATTAATTGCCACAGCTCTAAAGCAGGAATTATTTGAAATAGATATTTTATAATGAGGTACCATCTCTATAAGACACAATCTCAGATACCAAAAAACTTGTGTGGTGTCAAATTACATCTCAGGGTGCAATCTTTCTTTTCTTTCTTTCTTTCTTTCTTTCTTTCTTTCTTTCTTTCTTTCTTTCTTTCTTTCCTCTTTCTCTTTCTTTCCTCTTTTCTTCCTTTCTTCCAGCCTAGTTTCCTTCTAGTGTTCAGATGGGGCAAATTCTCAATTGTTCTATCTTTAGATTCACTGCTCCTTCACTCTGTTATTTCCTTTCTTCTATTATTCCCATCGAGTGAGATTGTTATGTTGGTTATTGTATTTTCCAGTTATAAAATTTCTATTTCATTCTTCTGTATGCCTCTGTTTCTTTGCTGAGTCCTTCCAGTTTTTTCATTTGTTTCAAGTGTATTTGTAATTGCTCTTTGAAGCATTTTTACTATGCCTGCTTTAAAATGCTTATGAGGGAGATTGCTGGGTGGTGCAGTGGTTTAGCACTTGCCTTTGGCCCAGGGCACAATCCTGGAGACCTGGGACTGAGTCCCAAGTTGGGCTCTTGGCATGGAGCCTGCTTCTGCTTCTTCCTCTGCCTGTGTCTCTGCCTCTTTCTCTGTGTGTGTGTCTATCATGAACAAATAAATAAAATATTTTTTAAAAAGTAAAAATAAAATGCTTGTGAGGTAATTCCAACATCAGTGTCATTTGGTATTGGTGTCTTTTGATTCTTTTTTGGTTCCGGTTGATTTCCTGGTTTTTGGTCTAATGAGTCATTTTCAGTGTGTCCAGGACATTTTGGATATTATGATATTCTGGATCTTATTTCAATTTCCTGTATTAGCAGGTCTCCGTGGAAACCTCTCTAGCAGGAGCAAAAGAGACATTGACTGTTTACCACTGCATGGAGATATAAATCCAGACTCCATATTCTCTGTAATCAGACTTTGATAATGATCATTTAGAATGGTAGAGTAGATAAAGTACAGATTTTGGAACTAGACAACGCTAAGTGGACTCCTGGATTCCCATGTTCTTACTATGTGTCCCCTAGGATATGCCACATAACCTTACTGAGCCTTAGTTTCTCCTCTCTAAATAGAAATGATAATATGAGCTTTGGAAGCTGTTTCCAGGATTAGAAATACTATGTATGAAAAACCTAGCACATAATAGGTATTCGGCAAATATCAAGTAGCTCCAGTTATGAAGTAAAAAATGAGTATATCCCAAAGGACATGATGTTGAGTACAGCACCCAAAAGATTCCTAATGAATAAAAATTTCACAACTCTACTTTCCATATTTTTTCCTAAACAGTTCTGTTTTCTAAAATTAATTTTGGGGCACCTGGGTAGCTCAGTGGTTGAGTATCTGCCTTTGGTTCAGATCATGATCCTGGGGTCCTGGGATTGAGTCTCGCATCAGGCTCCCCAAAGGGAGGCTGTTTCTTCTCTGCCTGTATCTCTGCTTCTCTCTTTGTGTCTCTCATGAATAACTAAGTAAAATCTTTAAAAAATAAAAATGAAAAATAGCATAAAAATTAATTTGTATATCATACAAATGTGAAATATTTGTAAAAAACCTCTACTGGTGTCAGTGGCACAACTTGCAGGCCAGGGCCTTCTGGTTGACTTATTCATAGTTGCTTCTTGTAGTACTCCAATTATTTCACACAATTAAAAGATTAAAAAAAAAAGCTAGTGAAATCTAATAGTGATAAAAAATCTTTTTATATTGTGTTTGATTTTCTTGGATACTATATGTCTTAATAAGCTTTATGGTTTTATTTGTCAGTTATCCTTATTTTTTTTTCAGTACTATTTTTATGTTTTATTTTTTATTGTGGTAAGATACACATGACATAAAACTTACCATCTTTATCATTTTTAAATATACAATTCAGCAGTGGTAAGCATATTCACATCGTTGTGCAACCAGTCTCCAGAACTTTTTCATTTTACATAACTGAAACTCTATACCCATTAAACAACTCCCCATTTCTCCATCTCCCCAATGCCTGGCAACCACCATTCTGCTTTGTTTCTATGAATTTGACAGCTCTACATATCTTGTATAAGTGGAATCATACAGTATTTGTCTTATTCTACTTACCATGGTGTTCTCAAGGTTCACCCCCATTGTAGTATGTGTCAGAATTTCCTTCCTTTTTAAGGTGAATAATATTTCATTGTGTATATATATGTATATCACATTTTGCTTATTTATTCATCTGTCAGTGGCATTTTGTTTGCTTCCACTCTGGCCAAAATTTATGAATTCTACAATCATGGGTGGACAAATATATCTTTGAGACTATTCTTCCAATTTTGGGGATATGTACCCAAAGTGGAGTCTTCATATTTTTTAATTTGCATGCCTTAGTTTTGAAGAAAAGAGGAACTAAATTTTCCTTGTATATGGCCACATACCACATGTATTATAATGTTATCTTTTAAAATGTTGGTTATCATTTTGGAATTTAGGAATGGTAGTTAAAAGCATATGCCTGCAAATAACTTAATACTCAAATAAGTGGCTTTAACAATATAAGACATTAGGTGGCTGAATGGCTCAGTGGGTTGATTGGTTTCAGCTTAGGTCATGATCTCAGTGTTCTGAGGTCAGTCTCCACACCCAGCAGGGATCTACTTGAGATTCTTTCCCTCTGCCCCTCACCCTATTCTCTCTCTAAAATAAGTAAATAAATCTTTAGAAGAAAGAATATAAGACATTTATTAGACTCAAGAAAAAGATTGTTAGAAAGTTGGTCCAGGTCTGATCTAGTGGATCAATCAATGCTTATTCTTTTCTTTCTTCTGCTCTGCCAATGGATTGGCTTCAACATTTCGTTATTCCATGTATTTTCCATTCTCCTAAAACACTAGATCATATCTTCTGTCTCCAAGTCCTCAGTTCCCCAATTCCCACTTTCAGCTGTGACCTTGCTTCTTATTTCACTGAGAAAATAGGATTAAAAAAAGAAATCTTCCAGAATCACCTACCTTTTTATGTCTGGGTCCATTTATTCTGTCTTCCTTCTTGTTATCATTTCTGTGGTCCTATTTAAATCCTGTCTTCTCCATTCCTGTATGGTGTACATCTCTTCTCACCTATTCAGGGGCATGGATACAGCAATTGTCCCCTCTCTTGTCTGCATCATCAGTTTCTTCTCACCACTAGATCATTCTCAGAAACACAAGTTTGCTGTAATTTTTCCCATCTTAAAAGGAAAAAAATCCTTTTCCAGGACCATTTTTCTTCTTCCCTTTTCAGCAAAACTATTTGACAGGTTCTTTGTACTTGCATTCCCCGTTTTCTCCCTTTCCATTTTTTCTCAAACTCCATTCTGACCACTGCTCATACTGTACCATCAAAACTACTCTAGTCTAGGCTGTCAGTGACTTCCATGTTGATAAATCTCCACAGGTAAATCTCATCCTTCCTTTTATCAGACAGGTCAAAAGAATTTGACACTGCAGATAACTGCCTTCTCCTTAAAAGCCTGTTTTCCCTTAGCTTCCAGGATACCACTGTCCCCTGGGTTTCCTCCGCTTCTGGTGGCTGCCCCTTCTGCCTCCTTTGTTGCTTCTTCCTCTCCTTCCCTCTTTCCAGGAAGTGTAGCAAGTTTTAATCCTTGGAACATTTTAGTCTTTATCTGCATTCAATCCCATGGTGATTTTATCTTATCTGTTTTTCTCTGATTGGCAGACATGTTTACGCAACTTGCTACTTATTATTTTCATATGGATAGGCATCGCAGACTTAACATATCCCAGATATCTTTTTCCTCAATCTCTCCCATCTCAGTCATTAAGAGAAAATTGCCAAAAAATGATATAAAACCATGACTCCCATATAGATATAAAATGAACTCATGTCAAAGATTTTATATAACTCCTTAATTTATGAGGGAAATAAGATGTTACAACTGGTTCAAAAACACATTCAAAGAGCAAAGACATATATAGGGAATGAGAAATTCTGAAATGAATTACAAATACATGCAGAATGGGTCTTTCTACAGAAAACAGTCAACTGCATTCTACTAAATACAATCCATGTGCTTTTTATGGACAAGAATAACTTATATTATTATCAGTTTTCTACAACTAGTGTCTCTGTAAAACATCTGAAAGACAATGGAAGGCAGAAATGACCTGAATGAGTGCATTAGACAGAACACTCATTAATCTTGTATCCTTTTTTTGCCATTTCAAAGCCCTTCGCAATTTTTCCTGACACAGTGGATTGAATCTATATATTTCTGGAGGATCAAGCCAGAATCTACATATTTCTGGAGGTTCATCTTTAATCTGTCTCTTTTTCCCATACTCTGACTCCAATCACTCAGCAAATCCTATTGGCTCATCTTGCAAATTACATCTAGAATATGACGGCCCCTCATGGCCCCCACCACACAGGTGGTGCAGGCTACCATAATTTCTTGCCTAGATTCTTACAATAGCCTTTTTTACTGGTCTCCTTGCTTTCAGCCTGGCTCCTTTCCATCTTTTCTTAATAGGACAAAGTGAGTCTTCCAAAAATAAAAGTAGGTTTAAGTAATTCCTCTGCTCAAAATCTCCTCTGTTCATGGCTTCATATGTGGAGTAAGAGCCAAAGTTCTCATTTAAGAGTAGAATTTAGAATTTCCTACAAAGCTCTGTACATTCTACATCCTCAACTGTTGCCCCAACCGTAGAAATGATTCTCCTTGACATTGTTTTTAACTCTTTCCACTTACTTTGCTGCAACCACATTGGCCCTCTTGCTGTTTCTCCAATGTGCAGGCTTGCTCCTCCCTCACAATCACTTTGCATATGTTCATCCCTCTGCCAGGAACACTTTTTCCCCAGGTGTCTGAATTACTTGGTCTTTCATCTCCTTCAGATTTTGCTTAAGTATTAACTTCTCAGAAATTTTCCTTGACATTATTTATTATTGCAACCACCCAGTCTCCTATCCCTTCCCCCTTAGGATTCCCTACTTCCTTCCCTGTTTTATTTATTCCCATAGCTACTGTCACCATCTGACATAATGTATATTTTACTCATTTATGTGTTCTCCTTATAATTTAAGGCAATTGAGGGAAGGGTTATGAGGTTATTTAGTTCATTTTTAAATTCCCTGTGCCTAGAATAGCACCTGGCATTTTGTAGTGGCTTAATAAATATTTTTTAATGAATGAGTTATTTCTAGCTTTTATGAAACAACTTGGGGACATTGTGATACTAGCAGTACAATAAAAAACTAGATACAAAACACAGATATTAGGTATAGATGATACAATGCACAGCAGGTAAATATTGTGGAGTTTCAGGTGCTCTGGTTGAAAGTACAAGTATTAGTAAACCTTATTAGAGGCTTTTCGAGCTATGGCAAGGCTGAGAAATGTATTGTATATGTGTATGTATATGCTAACATTTTGTCAGGGTGCTTACTCTTGCCAAGTCTTTCCCCTTACCCTGATAGTGGTTATTGATCTTGTGAATGTTGTTGTTGTTGTTTTCCTATTCAACTAATCAAGGAACAGAGTTTATTGCATGATAAGCTGTAAGTAATCAGGTCCTTGAGGACATTTTGAAGCAGAGCCACCATTCTAGCCCTGGACTGCCTCCTTTCAGGTTTTACATAGAAGAAAAAGTTTGTATCTTGAAGGGGATGCTATTTGGGTCTCTGTTAGTCTCAGCTAAATCTAACTTTACTGACATAAACTATAAGAGACTCAGCACAGTCCTAGCACATAGTAAATATGCAGTTAATTATTATTTGTATCCAGAATGTCCCTCTCCCGCCATTTTTTGCCTTTAGAGATGCCCCCTATCTTTCAAAATCCAGGTGTGATGCCTCTTGTTCTGAGGCACCTTTTATTTCTCCATTCAGAAGGTCTAGCAAACATGGCTAGAATTATCCAGTACTATAGTGATTTGTTCGTATGGCTGTATTCTCTCTAGAGTCTTTGTAAATGGGAATCAGAGATAAATCAAATTTCTGTCCCTTCATAATGAAAAGTACTATACCATGCAATATATGTACTTCACAATTAACACTGAGAGTTTGATGTATCTGGTGAAGACTGTATTATGTGGTATAAAAGTTAAGCACTTTCGGGATTTAAAGTCATTGGGGAACTTTCTTGAAGGAGGTTGAATTTTAGGTAAACGTCAAAACAAGATTGAATTTGAATGGATGAAGAGGCAGAGGGAAAGTAGGCACAGCAGAAGGAACTATACTCAAAAGCATGGAATGGGTGAACAAGATGTGTGGAGAGAAAGGACCTGGCTTACCTAGAGCTTCTCTATAGGTCAGTGGAGGAAGAGAGCTGAGGAGATACAATGAGTTCCACTGCACAAGAGCTAGAGATACCAGCTTGTAATTATTCAGATACTAAGTTATCTGTTGCAGAGTATATTTTTATTATTTGTTTTGGGGACAGAGAAATAGATTAATTATAATTCTTCATTCATAGCATGCTCTCAGAATTGGCTCCAGTGTGTTTGTGTTCATGTTTATTTTGAATAACATAATAAACAGCTGTAAACACCCATCCCAGTACAGAAACTGGAACACTGACAATATCTTTTATAATTCTATGTGGTTTCTTCAATCTCATATTTCTCCCTCCATCACCCAAAGTATCTATTATCCTGAACCTGGGCTGATCCTTCTCTTAATTTTGTTCTTTTCTTTTTTTTAAATATAGAGTTTTTCCATTTCTCTGTGTATTGTTAATGAGTATGTGGTTTTGTTTTAGTAGTTTAAACTTTACAAAAAGGTTATTATTTCCCTTGTAATCATTTGGGACTCTCATTATTTCTTTTAATTTTATGTTGGTAAGAATTCATATTTTCATATACCACTATAGCTCATTCATTTAAACTGCTGAATAATTCTGTGATACCCTAATTTGTAGATCTATTTTCCTATTAATAATCATTTGCTACTGGAACAGAGAGATGCCAGGAGCATTCTAATGCAGAATAGGCATACAGGTTCAACAGCTTTGAGTGGAGGGGAATCTAGGAGTAGAATCGTGGAGTCATAGCATACATGAATGTTCAATTTTACAAGATAATACCAAACTTTTCCAAAGTGGCTGTACCAGTCTATACTCCCATTAGAAATGCATATGAGATTCTGTTGAACTACAGTGCCTTCAAGATTTGGTATTTTCAAACTTCTTAGTACTTGCATTGAATGGATTTAAAATGCTATCTCCTTGTGGTCTTTATTTGTCTTTTCCCGATAACTTAATGAGATTAAATATCTTTTCATAGATTTATTGGTCATATGGATTTCCTCTTCTGTGATATTTCAGTTTATGTCTTTTGCCCATTTTTCTATTATTTGTTTTGTATTGGTTTGTCAGCATTCTTTATGTATTTATGACACTAGCACTTTATTAGTCTTGTATGTTGCAAAGATCTTTTCTCAATTTATAATGGTCTTTCCCATCCTTTAAGATGAGTTATGATTAAAAGAAATCTATAATTTTAATTGTACATTATAATTTAATGTAGTTACATTAATCAACTTTTTTGCCTATTTAAAATACATGTCTATTTCAAAATCATAAATGTATTGATTTATTTTTAATGAAATGTTTTAAAGTTTTGCTCTTAAAATTTAAATTTGATCCACCTGAAGTCCATTTTTGTTTATGATTTGAGGTAGGGATTTAATTTCAAATTCCTATGTGAATGACCATTTTTTTTCCATTTCCTTCCCATATCTTTCTCTCTTTTCATGCATATACTCTCTTTATCTTATTTTGATAGTTGACATTCACACAGATTTCTTTCTGATCTTTCTATTCTATTCACTGGTCATTGTAACAATTCTGCACTGCCATTATTTCTTAAGCTTTAAAATAAGCCTTGGCATCAGATAGTGTAATTATTTCATCTATATCTTCATCATAAGAGCTTTGCTTTTCCTTGGTCCTTTATTTTATATATATATATTTTAGAATTATCTCAAGTTCTATTAAATATTCTATTGGGATTTTCTGTTATATTTTACTGAAATGATAGATTTCTATTGAGAATTGACACTGACTAAAGATATGTGAGACTTTTATAGGAAAATTATAAAACTTTATTTAATGAATTTTAAAAGATGAAATAAGGAGAGAGTTATACTATGTTTATAGAAAAGACTTAACATGTAAAGTTTAACATTATAAATACATTTATGTTATAAACATTTAAGGAATTCATGATTGGCAGGGCATTTATACACAATTTCTACATTGTTAGGCTGCATCAGACATACATGACTCCTGACTCCCATCTGGCAATTTTAATAAGATGATTGTCTTCATGTGACAGGAGAGACATTGTGACGCTACCATTACAAACAAGAAACAATTTTCCATTTTAGCATATGCCCTTCTTGCTTCTGTTTTTAATTTAACCCTTTTAAAAAGAATTTTAAAATATTGTGATTTTTAAAAATATCCAGAGCAGCCCGGGTAGCTCAATGGTTTAGCGCCACCTTCAGTCCAGGGTGTAATCCCAGAGACTCCAGATCGAGTCCCTGTATGGAGCCTGCTTCTCCCTGTCTGTGTCTTTGCCTCTCTCTCTCACCCTCTCTCTCTCTCTCTCTGTGTGTGTGTGCGTTTATGAATAAATACACAAAATCTTTTTTTTAAAAAAAGAAAATATCCAGCAGTCAAGAACAAATAGGAAGAAATTATATAGGCAATATGGCTCTGGGATTTTCCATCATGGTAGATTTCCTTCATGGCAAAAAACGTATTTGTTGCAAATATGGACATTAAGTTTTCCAATTACACTAATAGCCATCCAGAGGAATTCCTTCAGGACCCAGGGTAGAAAAGCCAAAGTGACATAGCTGGTGAGATACTTTCTGTGAGATCTCTCTGTTTGGGAAGCACTCCACATCTGGAACACTCCCCAAGACTTCTATCTGGGACTAGCCTGAGGCAAAATATATTACCTCAGCTACCCCCAATCCTTGCAATGGCTCCTCAGACACTCTCCCCAAATGTCTATTACTGCAGGCCTGTCCACAGTCCTACATTGTGGCTACAAAGCCCTTTTGTGCCACATCCTACCTCAGAGATGCCACTTACCCATCACTTTCCTCCGTTTGGAAAATTAAGATTTTCCTGTGCTCTACTTCTCATATTCTTGGCCCATCTTTTTAGTCCAGCCTTTGCTGGCCACACGTGCACTGCATATCACTTGCTTTCTACCTAGGGTTTCATGAGAACACCTGTGGAACTGCCTTGTCACTCCCATATGTGTGGCCCAGAACTGTGGAGGTATTTAATCATGAACAGCCCTCACCAATGGAAGGGGAGAGGCTAGAAACAATGGAAAAATGCTTCTCCATTTCATCCTTGGGTGAACACATTCTATGTATTCACAAGAAGGACTCAAGAGAAGTCAAGTCCCAGTTTTCCATAGCAGTGGTCAGCTTGACAAAACATCTTTTCATTGACCATTCTTCTTTCTGTCTTTTACTCTCCCCACACCCTCACTCCTGTTGTCTGGGGTCACTTTCTAAATAAATGTCCTGCACGAAGAGAAACCAACCTAAAACAAGAAGACATATTCTTAAAGATCTGTTCTCTCTGCCTCCAGAACGAGAGCCCAGTCTTTTAAAATGGCCAATATTAATCACCAAAATCTAAAGGTCACATTTATAGTTCTTTCAGGAAATGATAGGCCCTCTTTTCTTTTTAGCATGTAGGATATAACACCATAAGTTCAGGGGGTCATATTTTCTTTGACTTCATTTCCCCACAACCTCTAATTGGGGTGATATATAGTACATACTCAAGAAATGCTGAAATAGAGATGCCTGGGTGGCTCAGTGGTTGAGAGTCAGCCTTTGGCTCAGGGTGTGACCCAGGGGTCCTGGGATCAAGTTCCGCATCCGGCTCCCCACAGGGAGCCTGGTTCTCCCTCTGCCTCTCTCTCTGAATGTCTCTTATGAATAAATAATTTTTTTAACAAATATGCTGACATGAATGAATGAATGAATGAATGAATGAGCAATACCCTGGTTTGGGTTTTTTTCCCCAAGATATCAGTGGTAGGACTCTGACCAGATCAAAGTAGGATTGACTCAGTACTACTCATTGGGTTTTCCAAATCCCAAAGGACAAATAGCACAAACCTGCTTCTCTGTATGAAACCAATCCTGATCCAATAGACCCAAAGAATCCCCGCCCTGAGCCACGGGTATCAAGGATGGATGTGTGATTAGATATTAATAGCAAGACTGAGTTGTAAAATTTTGATTGGGATTCAGACCTTAAATAAGCCTACTGGTATCCAGGGCTTTCCATAAGAGAAAAACAAAGCAAATTTTAAATCATGTTTATTCCTAAAGTCTTTCTTTATAACTAATAAACAATAGAAACTTCCCAACCACATTGTTTGAGGAACTGAGAACTCTTTATACTGCCTTTTGAAACTAATGAATCTATATCTTAATTTTATTTCTAAAAGTTATAGTTTCCAAGTACTGGCTCCAACTTCTAAGAGGTTCTTTGGTATACTTTTTATTTACTACTAATTCTCAACTTGCCAGGCAGTGGGGGCAATGGGAAAGGATGAGTCCTGCCTTAATAGTGAGGGTTGATATAAGACAATGTTAAAAGAATACCAGGATAATATTTTTACAAGGTAAACTATAAAAGAATAAAGCTTAACAAATATTTTTGGCTGGTAAAAATATATACAGAAAACAGAGTAAGACAATATCGCATTTCAAAAGTATAATACTGCATGATTTTAAAAGGTTTACAAAGCACTACTTAGCTCTCACAGTGGTGTATGTCAAGAGTATTACTATTTTTCATTGTGCAGATGACAAAACAAAAGTTCAGAAATGGTAAGAAACCTAGGTAACAAATCCTACACAGGAAATTTTCTGGGTTTTATGAGGTCTTGACTTGTGTAATATCTGTCTCTGGTCTTCATAGCATGAGAAGGGCACTCTCAGCAATGGGGAAGTGGCATCTCTAAGATGTTTACAACAAAACAGTTCTTTTAAAAAATACTGAATATCTCTCCCAGAACTCATCTTTCATATAACCTCATGGCGTTTGCCAGCCTTGGCCAGAAGACAACTTTTTAAAGAATTCTACACGTTATTCCACGTGTATTTGTATTCTTTGTTACTATGCATTTTTGTTCCCTTTATTATTGTTGGCTTTCTTAAATAGGGACATGAAGGAAACCACAAATGTTGAGAGGAGCTATTCCCCTCTTACTCTAGTCCTGTCTTAAAAAAGGGTTTCAATGCCAGGTTGCATATACCCTTTACTTTCAGTTTCTACAGCTATTTAAAACTCTTAAGTAGAATTGCTTATAGACTCTTAGCCTCCATCTTTCCCGCCACACATTATCTTTCAGCAGTATTTTTCTATGGGGTGTCTGTTATTGGCATTACTTTCCCCAAAAGCATTATTTTCCATTGAATGTAATCACTTCAATTAATAAATCTAATGGGAGCAAAAGAGCTATTATCCACCGCTTTTCTTTTCAGGAGGCAAAACTTTGATAAAGATGAAAAGATAAAGCAAGTGTAGCAAGTGTCCTTGAAAAAAGTATATGCAGAATTACATTTTTCTTTTTATACAAATAAATCACATATAAAACCATTACCCAGAGGGGGTGAAAATTCACTCTGGAAAGAATTTTAAAATAAGCCTATAAGTACATGTCAACAAAATAAAAATGGCCTTTTTCTAACTATGCATTTCATAGTCTTGTACTCTAAGTAAATGCACTACTGCATTATAAGCAATTATTGGGACAGTGGAGTTGTCCTTCAGTATAATGTTAAAAGGTTTTAAAAGTAAGGTTAAAAAGTTGCTTTTCCCCCCTTTTGTCAGGAGAAAAAAAATCAGGGACTTATTTGGGAGCACTGTCCAGCAGCATCAGGGTAGCTTTATTATTAACTATTAAAAATTCTATTTCTCAGTAAGGTTCCAACTTTATTTCAATAGCAGTTTCTGAGCTATCCCAATATTCAGAAGTCCCATCCTCAAAGGATTGGTTGGTGTTCTCATTCCCACAGCTTTCTCTCTGGCAATTTCACTGACCTAATCACAAATTGCAGGATGGATGAGTGAAGGAAGAGTGCCATGGAGTTCCCTGGCATGTAGCTATGATCAGCAAACTTGCTCAGACTTTAGAAAGCAGTCACAGATGTGCTCCATATTAAAATATTATTAGGATTACATTTCCCTAAGTTTATAAAGTCAAAATACATTTGAGGAGCACTTTCATACAAATAACTCCACAAAATGCCCTCAAAGGTAGAATCAAGATTGTGTATTATGATCTAAGGACACATGCACAGTGCTTTATATGACCTCCTCTTTCTTTTCCCCTCGATTACAAAGTTTATTTTCTAAAAGTCTTTTCATATTATTAGACTTGCCATAATAAAAAGGGGGGAGGGTAGAAAGTTCCAAAGTATCTAATTGAAATGCTTCTATGAACACAAGTAGTCCAATATTCTGCTATTTCTTATTACAAAGGTAGTAGAATAAATAATCAAATTTACTAGGGGAAAAAATGTAGGTTTAAAAGATTATCGAGTTTCTCTCATCAATATGTTAAATAATTCTCTGTTATGAAAAGATATTAATTTCCATTATCATTTTATGTTGTAAAATTAACATATCCCAAATGTATAAGATGTTTTTACTACAAATGCTTGATATAATACTATTAAGAATATCATATCAGTTGTTAAGGAGGAAACTCAGACTGGTCTGGTCTGCAAGTAAAACATAGAAAGAAATATCTAGAAATATTAAGTGATTATTTGTTTTCAGCCTGCTTCTTTTATCCCCATTCCCCCTACAAAAGATAACAGGATTTGAGGTTTGAACTGTCTGAATAATTGCTCTAATTGTATTGTATATTATGATATGATGTAAAGATATCAGAATTTTCATCAGATGAAAATTCAGTCAATATTATAAATGGTGACCATTTGGTTTCATAAACTTTATATTCAGTCTGTTGGTGTCATGCAAATAAAGTAAAACATACTTATAAGTAGAAAAATAGAATGGGCTAATGACAAAGGAACATATATAACATTTTCATTTGTTTTTAGAAATGATGAAGAAGATTCCACCCGGTCCATACCACAGATTCTCTATAAAATGAATCAGCCATAGAAATGTTAATTTTTGAAAACTGCCATTTTGACTTTTCAAGGTTCAGTAGCAGATAGACACCTTAATTATCATTTTCTCAAAATACTGTGTGTAAATCTGTATTTGTTAGAGGTCAATATTATATTAACTCCAACTCTATTTATGAACAGGTGTGTAATAACTAAAAAATAACATTCCTTTTTGCTTAGGACTCAAAGGCTTCAAATAAATATTTTACTGTATCTGCACAAATACACATGTAAGTTTCAGAACTTATGTGTATGACATAAATGTTAACATCTCTTTAATCCTCTGCTGCTCTATACATAGGTTCGTATATTCTAATTCCTTCGTGGCATCTATCTTTTTATACACTTTATGTATGACCATGAACATTATTGAACACAAGATGAAAATAATACATTTGCCACATTGGGTACTTATATCTAAAATAAATATTTGTCTCTAAAATAAAACTAAATTCCTTAAGCACTTTAGCAAAAAATATAGCAATATGTGTTGAACTTAACTGCGTAATTGGAAGATGATACAAAAACTTCCAAAAGCAAGAGCAGAATTTAATATTCTGTGCCATTGTGTATTAAGATATCAAGTTGCATACAGCGTCTTCATAAAATCACAAAGAATTAAATTAATAACAATAAACTACTAATAAGGAATCATCTACTTAACGGCTCTTAAAGTATTGGTATTAACGGAGCCACAAATCCAAAATGTCAGGGCACATGCCAAGACTGTGTGTATAAGTATGCAAATTTTAATATAACTCATCAGTTTATGTGATTGATCACCAGTGATATTTAAATCAACCTAAACATTCCAATCTTGAGGAAAAATGTTTTCAATTTATAGACTTTCCTCAGAATTGAAAATTCAGTAGTTTTGGCAATTGAGCAGATGTTGCCAGAAAGCAAAGAAGAAAAAGTACTGAACTATGCTCACTAATTGAACAAAATCCTATAATGGAAGCCCAGAAGTTCGTATCTCCTTTGACTAAAGTCAGTCTTTAAATAATTATAATTAGTCTGTAAGTTCTAGCCAGCCTTGCTGCTTATGCATCATTAAAATCAAACTTCTAGTTCTGCCGATGTATTAACTTGTCTATATATTCACATAATTAGCACCTCATCATTTTATGCTATTCTGGGACTTCCTCGCATCCTCCAGTCTCACATCCAACGTTGCAAAAAGCAGTTACTATCGCCTCATAAAATTCTGCTGTCCTTCAACTTCTGCTATTTTTCCTGCGTGAAAGCCAGATTTTTTAAAGATGAGAAACACTACACAGATGAATGAGTGTTTATTTTGTAAAATATGAAGAAACCCAGAAAACAGAAACATTTCAGTCGGTTGGCTCAGATCCATCCTCTCCGGCCCTTCTAGCACCTACTTAATTGTTGGGATTTCGATTTTGGCATCTCCAACTGCAGGGCTCGGAGTTCAGTGCTCTCGCCACACTCGGGCACCCGGGATGCGCCGCTGCAAGTGGAGAGAATTCCTGCCTGGCTGATATTTACTTTTTATAAAACTCTCTCTCTCTCTCTCTCTCTCTCTCTCTCTCTCTCGGTTTCTTTGATCAAAGCTTCGATGACCCCCCCCCCCCCTGCTATTATGGTGAAGTGATTGTTTTACTCGGATAAAGAAAGAAACTACTTTTTGAGAAGTTCCTCCGTGGTCAGCTAGTTTTCAGGCTATTCCTCCGGTTGCACTTGATGGAACATCTTTAGAGATATTGGGGGTTCCCTTTCATCTTTTCTGTTTCGGAAGGGGGTTTGGTTAAAAGGTGAAGCCCACAGGGCAGCCTCCCGCCGTTCGGTCTCGGCCAAAGTTTCTGTCGGTCAAGTTTGAGGCTGCAGGAGCGAGGGGAGCCCCTGGACGCCGCCGCGTGACCGGCTCCTCGCAGGGGCCGCCGGGCGGGTCAGCCAGCGAGGGCGCCCGCCTCCGGGCTCCGACCCCGGGGGGGCGGGGGGGGCTCGCTCCTGAGCCCAAGTGGCCGCGGCTCGGGCCGAGCGGGCAGCTTCGGGAGCGGAGCTCGGTGGCTGCAGCTGCGGAGCGGTGGGCGCGGCACCGAGGCGCACGCACGCGGCCAGGGTAAGAGCCGCTCGCGGCGGATCTGGATGGGGGGCGGGGGACAGGGAGCGCCGGGAAGCCGTGGGAGCCGGTCCGCGGGAGCCGGGGCTGCACCGCTGAGGCCGTGCGCCCGGGGCGCGCGGGGACGCCGAGCGGCTCTCCGGACCGGGCCCCCGCGACCACCCGCCGCCGGCTCGGGTAGCACAAAGGCTCAGAAGCTCACAGGCTCGGCCCCGGGCGGGACTGAGTGGCGAGAAGCGGCAGCGGGCCTTGGGACACACCTGTTGCGGGAGGTCGCCCTCCGCCTCCGCGCCGCCCCCTGCGCCCCGAGCTGCGGGGGGCGCGGGGTGTGGCCCGAGGGAGCGCGGCCCCGCGCCGCCGCCGGTCTGAAGTCCCTTGACTGGGGCCCTGGCGGGGCCAAGGTCACGGTGCGTCTCCGGCTGAGGCCCCTCTGGGCTGCTGCAGCCTCCGGCCGCGGCCCGCTCCCCTGCTCTGCGCTCCGCTCCCGCCGGGCAGGGGCCGCTCTGGGACGGAGCCCGCGCCCGCGGCTCGCTGCCCCCCCCCACCCCCGAGGGCTGAGCGGCGTTCGCGGGGGGGTCCTTGAGGCCAGAGCGACTCCGCCAGCAGAGCGCGGGGGAGCAGCGCCTGCACAGCGGATGGGGCGCCTCTGCCTTTTGGGTTCCGGTCAGTACCAACCCATTTCATGGAGAGCAAAGTTGTGGCTCCTTTCCTCCTCCCTGTTCTCATTGTTGGTTCCTGCAAGAGGTACGGAGTGGGGAACAAGCTTCCTTAGGGGCGTCTGGGCCCCTGCAAGTAGGCCCGGAAGAGCTTCCCTGATGGGGCCCGGGACCAAGGACTGTCCCACGCTCACTGTAGAGAGGCCTGGCAGGAAAGCAGGGAGGAGAGGGCGCGTCGCGTCCCGTCCCGGACTATGACAGAGGGCCCTTGGCCTGGACACGGCAGATGTGCCACATCAAGCAGATCTACCCTCGCTTTACCGGAGCTGAACATCTGTTAAGGGTGGAGGGGTCTGGTCCTCGTAGGCAGAGGCGGCCCTCCTTCCCCACCTGGCGCAGCACCCTCTCGGAGCCGGTCACAGTGGCCTGCGTCCCCCACTCGGTGGAAGGGCGGGGCTGAGGGAGAGGCTTCTGGTTTGGATTCCCAGAACCCTGGTGTTTGTCTTTCCAGCCCCAAAAGTGAGTTGTTCCGCTCGCATTTCAAGGACCTCTTCCTTTTTTCCTGTCTCCTTCTCTATTAATTTGAGAAAAGTTTACACCTTATTTCATATTGTCCACTGAGAACATGGGGATTTCTTTTAAGGTGAGATATCTTTTAGCAGCGTGATTTTTTTCTACTCCTTCATTTGCAATCCTTCGCTCAAACTAGACTTTGCTTACTTCCTGAAATCAAAACTGAGGTACAGCATTCTCATTTTGGACGTGAGAAAGAACGAAGTCGATGGATGCCCAAGGATCAGGAAGGTGGTACAGGAGGACGGCGGGGCCGGGCCTGTGCGCTGGCCCAAAGCTGGGAAACCGCATTCCTCCGTGTGGCGCTCCCGGGGCTCCCCGGGCCCGCAAGACGTGAGCAGCAGAGAAGCGCAGATCTGGACCCCGCCTCTCCACCCATCCTCCCTCCAGCACCTGAGACTGTTTCCGAACATATGCAGATGATCTGGAACCCTTTTTCTCAGACGCAGCTCGAGGGGGGTGGGGGATGTTGCACAAATGCATGCATCTGGCGAATTAAGAAACATTTCTTTGGCTTGGATATTAGAAGTACGTTCGGACATCAGTCTTTCCTCATTCAATCCAATCTCTTGGATTCTTCCTTTTAATAAATTTTCCTTCTCCGGAGGTGGAAACAGTAGGAGGATAGGAGGTGTGAGTCCAATCTTCAAGGGCACCGAAGTCCTGGCCTTGAGGAGGGACTCTTGGCCATTTTCTTTTCTAACAGAGAAGCAAAGTTCCGTGTAGAACAGCATCAGTTCCAATGCTGCGCCTCCCCCTCCGGCTGGTACTGCGAGCGCAGCTTTCGAGGAGAGACGGTCAAAGGGGCACAGCCTCGCAGGGCGTGCAGACTCCGGGCCTGGGCACACCACCCTCTTCGGTTGACCGTTCCGTTTGTGTCAATGGAAGTGAGGCCTCCTCCACTTCGAGAGTCTTAGAGAAGTGAACTAACCGCCGCGCAGTCCGAGGCCCTAGCTGACCCAGATTCCGGGATTGTTCCGGTCTCGAATTTTCCATCCACGCAGCCACAACCTGGCATTTGCGTCTGGTTCCTCAGAGCCCAGAGCGTGGCGGTGCCCAGGCTCTTCCAGAGGCCGCGCTGGGGCTCCCAGGGGTTTCTACTTTCCCTCCCCTCACACCGCTTAGCTAGTCCCGACTGACAAAAACACGGCAAGGTGGAAGGAAGATCCGCACCCGCCTCCGCACCCGAACCGAAGGTTCCAAACTCCGGGCCTCCTTTATCCCAGAATTCGCGGTGCGCTTGACTGCAGTGCCCAGGCGCGCACGCCTAAGGGGCTTTCCAGATCCCTTCGCTGCGGAACACACACGCACACGCACACACACTCGTCGTTTCTTATTCGACCCTGAGCGCTCACTTTCCCTGGTCCGCCTGAGTGCGGCGGCCCCAGCCGGCGGCCCCAGCCTGGTGGCGCTGAGCTGTCGATGCTCCCCCCGCGCGCCCGCACAGTGGCCCGAGGCCGCCCGGCGGAGCTGCCCCTCCAGCTTCCGTGAGCGCCGGGTTCTGGGGGTGCGGGGGAGCCCCAGCAGGAACAATCTCTGGAGTTCTAGGGAACCTCTCCAAGCTCTCCCTGCCCCCTCGGCTCCTTTTCCTCCCCTCCCTTTCTCAACTTGCTCTTCTCGGAACACCAGGGTTGGGTTTTTTGGTTTTCCTCTAGGTTTTTTTCCGCCTCAGATCCGGGGGGCGGGGAGAAGTTAAAGAATTGTGCAAAGCAAATTCTTTCAGTAATCTGTTTATTTAAACGAGGGGACCAAAAACAAACAAACAAAAAGAGCAAAAATAAAAACAAGAGACCCATCCCCACACTGTGTCGGAGGCAAACCCTTCGCCAGACACGGACATCCCATTGAAACCACATCAGAAGGGCCCAATAAACAAAATGAACACGATGTCGGTGTTTAGGAAAAGAAACCTAATACAAACCAGTTCAGACAATGCACATCGGCACGCGGTCCCCCCCCCCCCCCCCCCCCCGGCCCCGGCGCGTGGAACCTGCCCTCCAACCGCATCTCTGTCCTTGAAACAGTTCCATAGGACTTCTTTGGCTCACATTTCCCAAAACTTGGGAGTTGCTGTGCAGAAAAGAGAATGTTTCAATTCCTCTCTCCAAATCCTGAGGAATCTCCGACAACTGCCCGGCCCTCTCTCCTTCCGGTCGATCGATTCCTTAGGTGTGATTTGGTTAGGGAAATTGTGGGGGAGGGGGAGCAAAGTTTAAAAAAAAAAAATCAGGAAGGAGCGAGCTGGAGGGGTGAGTGTGTCAATCAGAGGGTTTTGTGCCTTGGGGCTCCTAGCGGTTCTGAGCAGAGGTGTCCCAGGGCGGCCCCACAATGAATATGAATAGGAATCCTTGCTAAATGGGACAGCAAAGCGCACCGCCCTGAATGATGGCACGTCATCCTAACCAGCGCAGGATAGATAGGAGGGTTCCTTTTGTCTCTTTTCTCCGGCGCAGCTCTATAAAAGCCCCTCTTTTTCAGCGTGAGGTTAGTGCAAGCATACACCAACTCGCTGTCCAGGAAACAGCCGAGCCAGAGAGAAGGGAGTGGGGAGGGGGAAAGGCAGTGCTTCAGCTTTTCTTCTCACGTCTTGTCGCTGAGAAGTGGGTCGTTGGGCTGTGCAGATTTTTTTTTTTTAATTCAAGATTTTCTTTAATTTCCCACCTAAAGCCTCCCCACGGTAGGGCCGCATCCCCCGTAATAAAATGAATTCTGATTCGAGCTCTGTCTCCAGCAGAGCTTCATCGCCGGACATGGATGAGATGTATCTGAGGGAACATCACCACCGCCACCACCACCACCAGGAGAGCCGTCTCAACTCGGTCTCCTCCACTCAGGGCGACATGGTGCAGAAGATGCCCGGGGAGAGTCTCTCGCGGGCCGGCGCCAAGGCCACGGGCGAGAGTAGCAAGTACAAAATCAAGAAGCAGCTGTCGGAGCAGGACCTACAGCAATTACGGCTGAAGATCAACGGCCGCGAGCGCAAGCGGATGCACGACCTCAACCTAGCCATGGACGGGCTGCGCGAGGTCATGCCCTACGCGCACGGGCCCTCGGTGCGCAAGCTCTCCAAGATCGCCACTCTCCTGCTGGCCAGAAACTACATCCTCATGCTCACCAGCTCCCTGGAGGAGATGAAGAGGTTGGTTGGCGAGATCTACGGGGGCCACCACTCTGCCTTCCACTGCGGGACCGTGGGCCACTCCGCCGGCCACCCAGCACACGCCGCCAACGCCGTGCACCCGGTGCACCCCATCCTGGGCGGCGCGCTCTCGTCCGGCAACACCTCGTCGCCGCTGTCCGCCGCCTCGCTGCCGGCCATCGGCACCATTCGACCTCCCCACTCTCTGCTCAAGGCGCCCTCCACGCCGCCGGCCCTGCAGCTGGGCAGCGGCTTCCAGCACTGGGCCGGGCTGCCCTGCCCGTGCACCATCTGCCAGATGCCGCCGCCGCCGCACCTTTCCGCCCTCTCCACCGCCAACATGGCTCGGCTGTCGGCCGAGTCGAAGGACTTGCTCAAGTGAGCAGCGGACCGCCTGGCTGCCGAGGATGAGGGGAGAGAGGCGGGGGGGACCGCGGCGCTGGGCCGGGAGGGAAGGGGGTGGCTGCGCACCCGGTTGGCGGGGAGGGTGAGCGCGGAGTCGCGGCCCCCACTCCGCGTGAGAGATCTCGGACCCCCGTAGACCCCGGGAGGGAAAGGACCAGAACCAAACTGCGATTTCTAGGTGGTGACGGAGGCGGACTCAAACCAGACGTCGTGTGTTTTGCATGCATGCTTCTTTTCCCCATGCCGCGCCAGTATTTCTCACTTACATATGCTCTTGTCAAAACTGCATTTGTTGTATAAAGACGGGATCGGTGTGGTTAAAAACTTGCAAAGGGACTTTAGAGTGGGCTTTCTCTGGCTCTACGTTCTCACCTGAGAAAAGACAGTATCCCTTTTTTGCAAAACAAATGTAAATATTTCCTTGAGATGGATGCAATTACGATGGTCACTATCCTCTCCATAGCAGTTTTTCTAGAGACAATGAGAGAAAGGGAAAGGGAGAGGAAGAGAGAGAGAGAGAGAGAGATTGATCAAGACCCAAGTTTTGAATCTCAACTCCGGTCCAGGGCATGACATCTCTTATGTGGGTTTTCCTTCAGACGCAGTGTAGGTCAAAAGAATGCATGCATGCTTCTAAATGAATCTTATCTAAACATGTTATGCAGGCCGTGATGCCATTTTCCTTGTAACAAGGATTTATTAGTGAATTCTCCGAAGTATCCATATATCTGTCTGTGGTTGTATGAAATGAAAAAAAGGGGGGGCAGAGTGCAAAGACCCAAACTCACGCACAAGCGCTTCTTCCCCCAGCCCTACCCTCACCCTCACCCCCTCTGAACTCCATTCCCAAACTCCATCCCTAGGCTGTTCTAGGGGCCAGCTATTGACAGAGCTTGGGCTCCCTCTACTAGCTTGCCCCATCCCCCACTTGCTCAGTGATTCTGCATGCGGGGTTGGCTCTCTCTATCATCAGCTTTGAAAAGTTATCGTGGTTTGGGGAGGGGTGCCGTTTTTTATTTTCCTGAACATTTGCTTGAAATATTTTGTTAGGGCCTCAAAGACAATACCTGTCTTTATTTTTTATATATTCTTGATAACTATGATATATTTATTAATAACCAGTGTTTCTGGATGAGATTTCAAATAAAAAAGAACCTTTAAATCCTGGCTTCGCCTTTGCCTAAAATTTTTGAAGATGGGGGTAGTGGGTAAAAAAGAATACGTGGACCCAGTAAGGTGTATCTGGCAGTGGGTGAGAGATTTGGATGGGTGGGCAGATACAAAGAGTTTTCTCTGGTCATTCACAGATAAAAAGGTCAGATACATTGGTGTTAATTATTACAACCAGATGTCTTTCAAATGGGGGCATTGCCCCATTGGTAGTCTTGTGATATTTGAGCTCCTTATTTCTCTGCAGTAATTGGATGCTCATAAACTCAGCAATTAAGTTTTTTTTTTTTTTTTAAGTAATCTGAAAACCCAAAGTGACAGGAAATGAGAGGCAGAGTGGTCGCTGCGCGGGTTGTGTTGACAACAGACAGGAATGTAGCAATAAGTTAAATTCTTTTCACTTTAAATTGACCATGTGGCCTTTAAAAAAATAAATAGGTTAAAATCCAGTGTATGTTTTTAAAGTCAACAAAAAGGGGCCCTAGAAAATAATCAAATATCCACTCTCCTGCCTGCCCCAGTGGCAGTGGGACCCACAGAGAAAAGGAAGACCACTCTGCTTTGTCAGGTGTGCTCAGGGTGGGGACAACCACCTCTTAAAGTCCCAGCATCTCAAAGATTTATAAAAGGAATTCACCCTTCTTTCCTAGTTAGATTGCAAGTCTCATTGGCTGAATACATGGGGGCATCTTCTACATAAATGATGGCTAAGATAGGGGTCGTTTTAACCAATTACTTTTCTCTCTTCATCCCTCACCCCCAATTCTGTAACAGTTCAAAATAGTTTGTATGAGCAAAAGTAATCCAGCAAGAAGGTTTTGTTTATCTGTTTACACAGGACAAGAAATCACCTCCTTGTGAAAAACAAGCCCATATTTCTTATTAAGGAAAATGGAAATCTGATTGAAATATACCAACCCTTGAATTGGCCTCTGAATTAGATGTAACATCACCATCAGCTGATTGAGGCTTATACTTCTCTTCAAGAAGAGGAAGCTGGTGGTTTCCATTGCAGAGCACTAGAGCTATCTCTCCAGGATCCGGCACGGATAGCAGATCTAGGAATTATCTGTCCTTTCCTCTCTGGGGTCCCCATTGCTTGCCCTTTGGAGGGCACCTCAGTGGGTCCTGGTTCTATTTAACTCACCCTCCTCCATCTCCGGCCCCCACTCCCTCAAACTCCCCTAGTGCCAGGGAGAAAGACCAAAGTGAGAGTCTACAGTGGAGGGTGCATATTTCCCCTGGTTTTCGGCAGACAAATGGGGGAATAATCGTCTGTTTCCCAAGGGTGATTCATTTCTCTGAGTGAGGAAAGAGCTGTTGAGGATTTATTTGAAACCAACACAAGGCAGCCCTCCAGCCTTTCCCGGTGAGTTTATTATTTAAAAAGGGGAGGGGAGGGAGAAGTTTCATCAATCAGGAAAACGACTTTCCCCTGAGTTACTTGCTACTTTGGATCCTGTTTCCAAAGGCCTGGTCTTGAGGAAAGACTGGAGCCCCTACCCTTGGCTTCACCTCTCTCTAGAGCTGAAGCTTAATTAAGTTGGGCTCTGGAAAGGAGTAAAGCCACACTCCTTACACCAGGGGAGTGGTGAATTTTGAGGTTGTGCTGCTGTGATGAATCCCTTTATAGGCATCCGGTGATCAAATCAAAGAGCTGTAAGGTCCATTTTCCTGGGAAACTGCACTAAAAGGAACCTCTAGGTGAGGAAATTCTATACTTAATTATCCAACTGAAGCAGAAAAAAGACCTTGCTTCCAGGATTGGGGAGTTCCCTTAGCCAGGCTGAGCTCTTCTCTGGGTTACAAAAACTCCCTTGGGCTTAGAGACCGGAAGAAAGGCTTCCTTTAATAACAGGACAGGAACTCAAGGGGGAAAACAAATCATTTGGAAGCCAGGTTATGTGGTTTCTTGATCTATTTGGAGGAAACATCAGCCACTGGCCTCCAGGGACGGGTTTTGTCCCCGTTGGGGCTGGCCCGCTTGGGGATGTGACTTTGCGAGCTACCCTTACTTGCAATTCCCCTTAAGTTGTCGAGTTACTGACGCCCCTTAACAAAAGGGTCTGACCTCGAAGGAGAGAATGGTTCTTGGCCGAACTTTTCCCCTTGTAAATCTGCCACTTTCTCGCAAGTTCTCAAGTTTAAGGCAGTTTTTAATTCAATCTAGACACGCGACGAGATTTCTTCATTCCAGAAAAAACAAAAAACAAAAACAAAAGAAACGTTGCTTTACATTTAAGAGAAGAGGGAAATCCTCGTGGGCGGGGATGCCTTGAGAAGGCTGCTGGCCCTAGACGCCTCGAGGCGCCTTGGCAGGTGCCCGGAGTTTAAGGGCGGGAGACAGTGCACGTTAGAAAGGGGAAGGGGCGGCTTTGGCTGCGCGCGGGAGGTGCGTGCTGGGGACCTCGCGTCCCTGCGCGAGGTTCCGGGACCTTGACACTCTCTCGAGAGGGACAGGAGAGGCGGCCGAGGGGGCCGGCGCCCACGGTGTCCAAGGTTTCCTGACTCCTACGGGAGGAGGACTTGGGTCTCGTCACACCTGTTCTTTTTTCCCAAGCGCCTGAACGAGCGAAGTTTCGCGATCTCCACGGATACCTTTACCGGAAATTGCAAAAACCCGGATTCTCTGAGCATCTCCCTCAGCGGACACTATCTGACTGCCCTTTCCACGTCCCACGTCCCACGTCCCGTCGGGGGGCCCCGGGGGCCCCACTCTCCTCACTCTCCTCCTCCCGACGCCCGTCGAAGGGTGGGCTCCCAAGCCTCGGCACCCGGGGGTCGGCTCCCCGCCCTCCCGGCCGCTCGCTCCCGCCCCTCTGCCGCCCCCGGCGCTGGGGACAGGCCTGCGGGCTGGGCACGGCGACGTGTGGGTGACCTCGAGGGCGCCCCGCCGCGGCTCTGCCTAACCCGCCCCCTCGGGGGCTCCTGCGGGACCCAAAGGGCTGCAGGAGTTAGGCCCTGGCTCGCGGCGTCCCAGTCCCGCCACCTGCCCCCCCGGGAGCCTCCTCGTCCCGAGCCCCGAGGCCGCCCGACGCCCGCGGCTCCGGCCGGAGCGAGAAGGAGGAGTGGGGGGGCGGGGAGGGGTGTCGGGGCGCGGAGCCCACCGAGGCCGCTCGGGATGTGGGCGGCTCCGGGGTCGCTGGGCCCCGCACGGCCTGGGCCCCTCGGGCCAGAAGAGGTGGCGCTGGAAGTGTCCTCGGGGAGACCAGGGCCAAAGGGGGGGACCCTGCTGAAACGGGATGCGCCCCATCTTCCGCCTGCCTCTCGGCAAACTGGCAGGCGAAGGAGTGTCCCTCTCTCCCCCTCGCAGTCTCTGAGCCGCTCGTGTACCCATTTCCCTTACAAGTGGCCGAGAGGAGCCCAAACCCGAAGGCTCGGGTCTGCGGGACCGCTTTTTAGTTGGGTGTCGGTCTTCAGTGAACTCTTTCCTGGGGCGCGGAGGTCGCGGGGCCGGGGGGGAGGCGGGAGAGGGTGGGCTCAGGGGACGCGGCGGCGGAGCGAGCTGTGCTGACCCCCCGCCCGGGGCGCGCCCCCTCCGCGCTCCAGCACCTGGCGGCGGGGACCCGGAGTCCCGCCCGCGTCCGGGGCCCGCGCTGCAGGGACTAGCCCCGCGCTTTGTCGCGGTTCTGGGGCCTAACGCGGAGGGGTCGGCGCCGAGACTCCAGCTCCGCGCGAGCCGGGGGTCCCCAGGCTGGAGCAGCGTCCTCTGGGAAGGGACGGTCCCCGCGCCCCGACCTCCCCCGCAGGCCCAGAGAGGCGGGGAGCAGGTAACGTAAGAAAGATAAACCGGGGGAGGGACGTCACCGAGCTAGGCCCAACCCAGACGGCGCCGACCCTCGCAAGAGTCCCCAAATACCGAGGCATTTATGGAAATCGGGAGGGAGAAAAACCTAATAACAACAAATCCAGACTGGGGCGGAGAGCTGCAGGTGCGCTTTTTCCTCTCTGTTCCCTCCGCCCCCGAGCCCAGCCCTGCGCTGATCATTTTGTAAAGTTGGAGATACGGTCGGGGTCTGCCCGGGTGGCCCCGGCTGCTGCGCCTCCACCAGCACCTTCCCTCGCGGGCACCTCGCGGAGCAGCGGCCGCCTCGCTCTACGCCGCAGACCCGGGCCAGGACCCCGGCACAGAGCCCCTGCTTGCGATCCGAGCTCCGTCCCAGTCCCCGGCCCCTGCACCAAAGTGAACTCCGTCCCCGCTACCAGCGCTCGGGAAAGAAAGTTCCACAGGGGAGCGGGCGCACGGGAGCTGGGATTTGAGGGCTGAAGCCCCGGGGATGGGGGGGAACGCAGACCCTTTGCGCTCAAAGCTCAGGCCTGGGTGTTGCTGAGGTGTCCTAGGCTTCTGGTGGATGCAGAATGGTTGGGTTACTCGCTCCCCAGGACGGCAGGGAGGGGACAGGGCCTATGGCTCTGTGAGGTCACTTGGAGTTGCTGTTCTTCCCAAAGTCTTGGGGCTCTGTCCGGCCCTAACTTAGTCCCGGACCAGCTTTCCGACAACGACTGGGAGAGTGCAGGAGCAGAGGTCTGATCTGATCTGGGGAGCCACAATTTACGTGGTGCCAGATTTAGCATCTCAAGCATTCTTCATCTCCCTTGGGCCTGGAAAACTCTAGAAGCCCGGTTGAGAGAGGAGCCCCTCTCCGCATACTGCAGAACCTTGGTGCAGGGAAACCATTCCTGCCACAGGCTGACTCCTTAACTGCGAGCCAGGAAACAGAGATTGTAGCAAGCACATTTGGTGGAGACTGTCTTCTCCTGGCTATTCAGCTGCCCCTTCACCCCCACCCACTTGGCTGCTTCTGGAATGGACCAGGAGATTCAGCTCATCCTTTGAATCCAAATGTAAACATATGGCATTTTCGCGCACCCCAGCACCCTCTCGTTATTTTATTTGGAGTTTTCTCCCCTTCTGCACTGAACACTCACTCTCTGGGTGCTTTCCATGTGCCATGCACTGTCAGGGACAGCCAGCCGAGGAAAATGTCGAGAACACGACAGCAAGAGAAGTATCACATTCAAATGCATAAGCAATGGCCCCACTTCAAGGCCCTCAGAGCCTAGGGGGAAACACAGGTTCCCAGAAATACGGTGGTAAAAACTCCCCTGGCCACACAAAACACAAGTGCTGCGAACGTCCTCCTAGAGGCTTTTTCAGATGCTAGAATACTCGCTGCCCCTGCCGGGTACCAGATAGGACAGGAGCAGATGCCTTTGATTAATATGGAAATAAAAAGAAGCAATGGTGGCAGTACTTATTTTCATCGCGGTTGTTTAGAGATTTATTGACACTGAGATAAACTTCAGTCTGGGGCATCTCCATAATTCATGTCTCCATTAGTTATTACCAAATGAGCAAATCGTTTTTCTTTTAACTGTTTTTTAAAAGAAAAAGTAAAAGCGGAGGGTGGGGGGGGGGGTGTGCAAGGTTGGGAGAAATCTTTTTTTAATGGGATTAGAGTCATTATCTTCCTGTCTCCGTGGGTCCCTGAACCACAGAAGCTTGCCTCTCGACTCCGGAGTTCACCAGGCTGTGTTCTAAACATAAAACAATCCTGTAATTTCCTTCAAGAACAAAAGTTTTCAAAGAAATGACCTGCACAGTGTCCCCCTCAATAAAGCAGAATTGACTTAATGGTCTGTTAATTACTCCATCCCTGCAGGGGGAGGGAAGCTTCCCAAAGGATTGCTACAAACCCTCTGTTGATTGAAGCTGTGCTCTGTCCCCAAATGTACAGCTGGGGCTGAGCCATTGAAAACCCAGACAAAACAAAATCCCTGATAAATAATCCTACCTAGAACACAAAGATTCAGCGTACAATTGTTGAATCTTTGCTGGAGTCTCAGAGAAGACCAGAGGGAGCGCTTTGGGGTTTCCGGTAATCTTTAAAGCTTGAGGCCAGGGGTTCCTGGACAAAAGTTAAAAAAAAGAGCTTGTATGATTTTTCTGTCCCTTATCTTCCTGTGTCTCACTAGTTACTCTTTTTTGAGACTCTGACTGTACTTCTTTTGTCTAATCTGTTGTGGGTTTTTTGTTTTATTGTTTTGTTTTTTTTTTGTTTTGTTTTGTTTTGTTTTTTGCACTAATTACAGTTTGTTTCATCATGCAATACATTTTGGTTTGGTCATCTTTTCTGGTTGCTCCTCTGTTAATCATTTAAACCTGAGAAGACAAATTTGAGTATCATAGTAAATAACAAAGTAGAGAATCAAAATATATAGGAGATAGATTTGGGTTGTTATACTCCATGATTTTTTAAAAGATTTTATTTATTTGACAGAGAGAGAGAGTGCACGGGGAGTAGCAGGCAGAGGGAGAGAGAGAAGCAGGCTCTCCCTCCCTGCCTGTTGAGCAGGGAGCCCAATGAGGGGCTCGGGACTTCATCCCAGGACTCAGGGATCTTGACCTGAGCCAAAGGCAGAAGCTTAACTGACTGAGCCGCCTAGGTGCCCCTCTCCACGACTTTTCACATCTGTAAGGTGAATATCTTAATCATGCAAGTACATATGTTTCTAAAACACAAAAGTTTAAAAACTCTACTTGAGCCCAAGCAAAACTGAATAATCATCCAGTTAATTTGGCAACAGAGATAGTTAAGGCAAAAATTTTATTTTTAACATGCCTCTTTAAGGAAGTAAATACATGTAAACATTTGCTACACTAATTGAGAAAGTACTGGTTTCAATTTGATGTACATTTGACCTTTATGGGTCCGTTTAAATAAAACACTGCAGAAAAATGAAATGCGGCAACTCTAGAGATGGCTTGTGAAAGTGATCAAAATATGAATATGACCTGTTTTGAAAATTAGCTTTGTCTGAACTAAGCGATAATAGAGTTTGTGAAGCCAAAAGTACCATCACGTCTTATGGAAGTGACCCTTAAAGATCATTTATCAATGGAAGCCAAACTCTGCCTTCCTTGACACAGTTGACTGGAAGCTACGTGGTATGTGAGCTATTCTATATAACACGTGGGCATGGGGAAGTTTAGCTCAAAGGTGATTGGCATTCAGTGTGTGTCCATAATTGTATTTCATAGAGAATCATGGCAAACACACACTTTTCTGTCATTGGGAAAGTATAAAAATCTAGTGATTCAAGAAAAGATGAATCATTTCAATTCAGCTTACTGCAGTCAATGTGGAACTTTTGGTTTTCTGTCTGGTTAGCTGTTCATCCCAGTTATATGAGAAATGGGATCCAGATACAGGGTGAAACCAGTGATCTCTGTAGCCCAAATAGGGTTTTTCCTTTCAATAAAACCCTTACAAAAGGCCATGTTTGCATGTCTCCTCATCGATGTTTTCAGGATCCTGGTTTCCCCCAGTACTGTATAAGTAACAGAGAAGCCTGAAAACCAGAAGCCATTGCTCTTGCTAAACAGCCCTGAGGAATACTAGAAGTGGAGGAGGCAATCAATTTGTTTCTAACTGTTACTAGAATTATATTATGAATAAATTAGACTTCAAGATTGAATAAAGGACAGTTTTAGATATTATACTGACTGACCACGTAATGTAGAGTTGGGTTAATTTCTCTTTTTCTCCTTTGCAGAGATTAATGCACTCCAAGATGAATGCTCCTCCCCAAAGGATATTTTGATTTGCAAGTTTTTTTTTTTTTTTAACCCTTAGGCCCTTGATTTTCCAACATTTCCTTAACCTGTGGATCACTGTTTTCAAAAGTCTTAACTGAGATATTTGCTCTCTTCAGGACACAGAGTACATGGTTTATGACAAGTAATTTTCATCATTATTGGTTTGGACAAGTTTTTAAATACAAAATGTGAAGAACATGCATTGTATTTTTCATAGTAAATGTTAGGTCTAAATACAAAGAATTTACAAAAGAATTGTAATTTGAAGGAAATCACTAACAGTAAAAACTTTTTGGAACATGTTTAATTTTTTTTTTTTTTTTTGGAAACAACAATTTTATTTAAAACTTCAGTCAAAGGCTAACTTGTCTTAGAGCTGGTTCTTACTCATCGCCAGAGAGGAGGGAGGTAGAGATGGATAGGAGAGTGCTTTGCTCTAGTTTTGTTCCCCTGAGCTTTCCGTGTATAAACCCTAAGCCTCATCTAACTCGACAGCGAGGGGTGAGATGCTTTTCTTATAGTTATCTACTTGACCACTCTTCTTTTTCTATAATTAACTTCCTTTGAAATTGTATGTGAAGGTTACTTATCTAAAATATATACCATCACGTATAAAAGAATGTTCTAGAGTTTGTTGAAACTAGAATTGGTTCAATGAAGCATTTGATGTTTCTCTACACTTTAGACTTGAAAGAAAAAAGTGGAAGTGAGAGATGGAATGTAGAGTCAGCCAAGCAGGGATGAAATGGATTCATTCAATGGGGCATGTAAGGCAGGAAGCATGGTGGCCACCTTTAAAAAACGGAAGACATTTCCGCTGCTAACACAGTATCAAGAGTGACTTCTATTATTCTGACCCTTTAATACATAGGCTTTAGGTCATTAAGACACTACTCTAGAAAAAGGAACATGTTTGCTTTTTTTCCAAGAGATGAAAGATTTGTGTGTGACTTTCTCTTCCTCCTCTGTCTTCCTCTTCAATTTCCTCATTTCTTCCTCATCGCCTCTCTCTTGTTTCTCAATGATCTCATCATCTTCCTGCTTCCTTCTCCGTCTCTGATTCTAGTCTCTACTTTATTCTCCACTCCAACTCATCACTCCACTCTTTGTCTGCTTCCACTTGTCCTTCATTGCTTAGGGGAGCATGGGGTTTGCGTTCCCCTAGCCTCCTCATTGTCCTGCTTCTCCAGCAAGTTACAGCTTCCAGGAAGCACCGATGCTCCAATAATATTCTTACTCATAGCCTGTATTATGTTACAGAAAATGAGGCACAGGGAAGGTTGTTCCGGCACCAAAGGTTTTGCAAAACATGTTAACTTTCAAACGCAGCATTATCTTGAGCATGCCTCTCTAGGTGACAGGGGTATTGTGGTTGATGTTCTGTATGTTTTAGTGGTTTGTGTCAACTTAAAGGAAATATTTATATTAGCAATTAGAGCAAACACAAAGTTCTTAATATGTGCCAGTTATATGCCAGTTTATAAATAATCAACACATTAACTCATTTAATCCTCACTGCAAGCCTCTGATGGTGCTATTATTACTCTTCCCACATTTTCAGATGCAGAAACTGAGGCACAGAAAGTAACCCTCCCAGGGTCACACAGTTGGTATGATCTGTAGCATTGTAGCATTAGATCTAGACCAATGGTGTCCCCTGGGCAGCAGCATTGGATCCCAGGGCCAGCAACCTCACCATCATCTGGGAACTTGTTAGAGACACAAATTCTGAGATTCTTCCTTACTTGCAACCTGATAAAATAAACTATCACAGTTTCCCGGAGGCTGGAGGAAAACAAAAGATGCTTGGGTCAGAAACAAGGGATCTTATTTCTTAGTGTATAGCAAGTGTCACGAACATCATGTTTACATTGGTTCCCCAGTCCCTAGTTCCCATGATGACAGAGGCAGATGCTGCAGATGCAGTGGATTGTGTTACATCTGAGGAACCTTGAGCTTAGAAACCCCTGATCTTTTATAATGGGTTTCTAGTAAACCTGCCCAGCTTTTATCCTGGAGTGTGTTATGACATGTATAATTCTGGCCAGCAAACAAATCTACCCTCTGCTCTGGAGAGAGATACTATCTCCATCTTCCAAGGATGTTCTCTATATAAACACTCTTGAATAGACGGTCTAGAACAAAGTTTGTCAGCGTGTTGGATCACAAGATGTGCAGAAGTGCAAAAGACTTCTGGAGATTGTCAACCAATAGAGGGCTGTGATGAGTACATTCTTCAGGAATTGGCACGCTATCATCATTGTTTGAGACAAGGGCATTATCTATTCCTCTCCCTATATAGATATGATTGTATCTTTAATGTGTTTGAAATGTAGGGATCCTTGTAAATAAGCAGCATTTGATATGTGTAACTATTTTTAATTACATATGGATTGTATTATAGCCCTTCTCCCGTTTCTTCTCTTCTCTTCTCACTCAGCTTTATGTTTTAAGATCTATCCATCTTGCTCTCCATTTTTAAAATTGAGATATATTTGATACACAGCATCGTGTGTTAGTTTAAGGTATACACAGATTGATTTGCTACAGTTATATGGCAATACAATTGCCATTGTAGCATTAACTAACACCTCTATCACCTCATATAATTGTAATTTATTCTAATGTTGAAAACAATTAAGATCTCTCACTTAGCAAATCTAATGTTTATAATACAGCTTTCTTGTCTATAATCATTGTACTATGTATTAGATGTCTAGGACTTATTTATTTAACTAAGAGTTGCAAGTATGTAGTGTTTCTTACTTTTGGCTTCTGCTGAGTACTCCATACTGTGTCCATGGCATATATCACATATACTGCTATATATATTTATATATATATATACATATATATATAACATATATGTATATATAATATATATATCTCCTCTTGCATCTGTTCAAGAATTCATATATATATATATATATATATATATATATATATTCCCAAGATATGTAACTAATATCATTTGCTCATTTTTCTATCAAGAAAAGTGTCTTTTTGGTTTTAAAAAATTCTTGTATAATTTAGATATTGAAAGTTTTAGATATAATGATTATATTCTTCCAGACTAATACCTTAATTTTGTATTTTGGTTTTTTTCTGTATATGATACCCCAATTTTCTCAGTACTGTATACTACACATCTGCCCTTCCTCTATTGATTTCTAGTGGTATCCTTCTCCTATATCAAGTTTCTATATATTCATGGGTCTGTTTCTGAACCCTTTATTCTATGCCATCAGTATATTAGTCTATTTCTATGCTATTACCAATGTATCATTATTACTATGACTTAGTATTATCTTTCTTTTTTTTAGTATTATCTTTCTTAAGAGATTTTATTTCATTTTTTAAAGATTTAATTAATTAATTAATTAATTTAGAGCATGAGGTGGGGAGGACAGAGGGAGAGAGAGAGAGTCTCAAGCAGATTGCAATCTCACAATCCTGAGATTATGACCAAAATCAGCAATCAAATGCTCAACCAGCTGAGCCACCCAGGTGCCCTTTTAAGATTTTATTTTTAAGTAATCTACACCCAACATGAGGCTCAAACTCATAACCCCGAGATCAAGAGTCACATGCTCTACTGAGTGAGCCAGCCAGCCACCCCATATGTCTTAATATATAGTAAAGTAAATCCAGGTGGGATAAATTTTTAACAGGATGGTCTTATTTGATTCCAAACTGAATATAGTCTAAGTTGACTAGAATAATTATATCTTTAAAAAAATCAGTACAAATATTATTACAAAATTTTTATCACCTGTTTGTTTAGGTGGTGGAGTAAGGATAAAGAAAAGAAAAGATACATGTACATGGAATTATTATAATAATCTTATTTTTTCACTCTCTTTTCTCAACCTCAAAGTTAATAATCATAGGCAGGAATTCTCAAGCTTCTGGTCCCCTATTGAGAAAGTTTAGTGTCATGTTAGTCTGGGCTTATAAGCAAGATTCTCCTTAATTATAAAGCTATAGAAGTAATGCTCATTATTATATTCTACGTTTTATAATTCTACATTATTACACACTGACTATACAGTGTGCTCATCCTGAAAGAACATTTTATAGATGGATTCAAAGTGAAATAGAAATGTTTCAAACCACATTGCCTAGAACACTTGTTTCCGCTTTAGTGCCTCATTACCTAGCCTTCCTATCCAATCTTCACTTCCCAGCTTATTCTTGCTTCCCTGTGGAAACTGGACCAGTGATAGTTCCCCCTCCCATGTGTTCCTAGAACCCAGTGCATTTCCCTTCCCAATACCCACCACCTGGAGCCATTTGCTTAGCTCTCTCTCTCCCACTGGGATGTGAACCTGTAAGGCAGGACCCAGTGTCTGGAGCACATAGGTACATAAAAAACATTTTGCAAATCAATTGAATGAGAAATGTTATAGAGGCAATCCAGGCTTTCTATGGGCAGTTACATTTGATGACTACTATGAGATGTCATGACCATATGATACCACAAAGTCTGAATTTGATTTTTAAGTCTAGATACATTTATTTCTGTTTTAAAAATGTAGCTACATTGGAATAAGGGCTCTTACCACATATGCTTCCAGGTACTTTTAGGGGTTGGAAAAAAAACCCAACAACTTTATAACTTAATCAGAAAAAATTAAGAGGAAAGAGTCTCCTTATTAACCCCAACTGCTCCATTTTCTGTGTGTTTTGTTAATAGCAGTTGCCTTTACATGAATAACGTGCATTGCTATTCTATTCATTCTTTCAGTAATCTGATAGGATAGTATTAGTAGCTCCTTTTTACAGAGGAGGAAAGCAAGGGTTAGGGTAAGTAACCTGGAAAGGGTGCCCAGATAATACATGGTACAACTGCATTTTGAACGCTTGTGCTGTCTTACTTCAAAATTGGTGCTCCTAAAAGCTGTCCTACATCTTCATGAATATTCTTTTAATCTGTTTCCCTGGCTTCTCCCTCTCCTTCTTGGTAGCCGTGTTGATGGTAACTTACATAAGATTTTTCCTGTCTATTCTTTCCAGTGGTTTCCATCGCCTCCATAATGAGGTCTTGTTTCCGGGGAATCATTAGTTGTCCTGGCCATTTTTTTCCCCTTCGTCATTCTCTCATTCAGTAAACATTGCCCTGCTCTGGGTACCATGCTCGGTTCTGAGGGAACAATAGGGGATAAGGAAGATGGGTAGCTAAAACACAGAAAGCTTACAGACCAGTGGGGAAAAAATCAAGCAAATGGCAAAATAGTGTGCTAAACACTATGATAGAGGATGCAACAGCAATCCACATGGGCATTTCACCTTGTCTGTGGGTATGTTGAGCAAAACTGTTAGTCAAATGTAGAGGTGAGGCAACAGGCAACAGCAGAAAAACATCCAGATACAGAGGAGGGGATTTGAGAGACGTTTTGATGTAGTTGGAGTACAGAATTCCTCTTTGTGAGTGGGGTTACAGCAGATACGGTGCTGCATAGGTAAGTAGAGCCAGTGACCAAGAAGCACTTCAATCCATTCCCTCATCTTTTCCCACTTATATTAACTACGTTTCTACTACAATACTAAATAGGTTGCACACACAATGTTTGCTATGCGCCACACATTCACCTACATGTTTCACAGCTATTAACTCATTTAAGCATTGTAGTAACCTGAGGTAAATAGTAAAATGCTACTATTATTCTGGGTCCAAGGGCAAGAAAACTAAGGCCCAGAGAGATTCTGCAACTTTCCCAAAGACACATAACTATCATATGGCAAGGGTGTAATTCAAACTTGGGCAACCCGTCCCCAGTGTCTATGCTCTTAACCACTATAGTAAATTCTTTCTTGAAATAAAGTGGTGAACAAGATAGTTAAGGCTCCCTAATCTCATTCTACAGAGGAGACAGCAAATAAGCAGGCAAGCAACAAATAAATTAATATGATAGAAACAAGAGATATGAAGGAATCCAAACAGCAGAATATCATGACTTGGTTAATTAAATTTAGCTAAGGAAGTTAGGGAAAGTTTCACTGAAGAATGACAGATGAGCCATAACCTGAAAGTCAGACTGAAGCTAGAGAAATCCAGATGGTGGGAACCAGGAAATATGAATTAGATGGTGGAGATGTATAAGGATTATTTTGATGTGTCAACTTGACTAGGCTACAGTGTCCAAACACTAGTTGTTTGGCCAAACACTAGTCTAGATGTTGCTGTGAAGCTATGTTGTAGATGTGATTAACATTTAAACCATCTGACTTTATGTAAAGATTACCTTCTGTAGTGGGTGGACCCCATCCAATCAGTCAAAGGACTTACAATCAAAACCTGCAGTTTCTCATAGAAACCTTGCCTGTGTTTCCAGCCTGCTGGTCTTCCCTACAAATTTCAAACTTAGGAGTCTCCACAGTTCACATGAGCCAATTCTTTCAGACAATTGTCTGTCTGTATCTATGTGAAGAGACCAACTGATACCTGATGATCACTAAAGAAAGACTCAACCTCTGCCCTCAAAAGGCTTTATTGCAGAGGGGAAGAGAGACATGAAACCATGGATTACATAATTAAGAATTTAATTATAAGAGTAGAGGCTGCCTCTTTTTTCTTCTTTAGATCTCCTTGAGCCTAAGATGAGAGCCCTGAGTAATTCACTGTCCAAGGACGTGGCATTTGAAGTCAGGAGAACAAGATTCTGGTGCCAGTTCTACTCCAGCAGAGCTGTGTGACCTGAGTTCACTCACTTAACTCTTCTGAGCTTGTTTTATTCTCTGTGAAATGAGAACATTGGAATAAATGTTCTTAAGGCTCTTACTTTTTCTAATAATCTGTGATTCTTTGAGAGCAAGTGGAAGGCAGATAAAGATGAATGGATAGTTACTGATCCACTGATGAGAGGAGCAAACTTCAGAAATCTAGAATCCTAGACCATCTAGGTGGTTGTTACTAGTCAGGGAACATGTGAGTGATTGCTAGGATCCACAAACACCCATCCCGACTTTCAGCTGCTGGCATGGGTAGCTGGGTTCTGAGGGTGATGTACAGAGAGTATCCAGGTCAATGAGTTTTCCACAGCCAGAACTTTGACCAGTTCTCCACCAGGTCTCCCAACCATGTGCAAGCTCCTTTGGTAGAAGACTCAGATTTTAAGCAGGTTTGCTCAATGCCTCCCTTGCAACTTCCTGTATTAGTTTCCCATGGCTGCTGTAACAAAGTATCACCAACTGGGTGGCTTAAAACAATTGAAATTTATTCTCTCATGCTCTTAGATAAAAAGTCTGAAACCAAGGTGTTGACAGGGCCACATTCCCTCCAATAGTACTAGGGGAGAATCCTTCCTCATCTCTTTTAAGCTTCCAGTGGCCCCAGGTGTTCCTTGGCTCGTGGCTGCGTAACTCCAATCTCTTCTTCTGTATTCACACAGCTTTTCCTCTGTATCTTTGTGTTTCTGGATCCAAATTTCCCTCTTCTTATAAGGACATCCAGCATTGGATTTGGGGGCCCACCCTATTCCAGTATGACCTCCATCTTAACTTGATTGCATTTACAAAGACCCTATTTCCAAATATTCACAGGTTTTGGGGGGACATGAATCTTGGAGGGGCATTATTCCAGCCAGTATACCCACCCTGCCATCATTTAACCTCCCAAGTGGGCCCAGTCTTGCCCCATCAACCTTAAAATTCGGGAAGGAAGATCAGGAGAATAAGTGAGGAGGTCATGGCTGCTTGAGAGCTCATAATGCTGCCTTGTTCTACAGCAGAAACCCTTTAAGAGGTCTGTGGACTGATAATATATGCCCTGTTAGATCCAAATAAAAGCTCATGTGCATACACATGTTTGTAGGTATGTATGTAATTTTGGTGGGATGTGTTATGCAAGGGGGGAGGAGTAGAACTGAAGTAAGGTATGGAGAGGGCTATGGTCGGGAGGAAGAAACTTTGATACTCCCTAGAGATGAGCACATGTGAGCGACCATTCTGGTCTGCTCTTGGAAGAGGAAAGGATTAGGAAAACAGGTTGCTATTGAATACCTGACTGACTTAAGTTCTACCCTAAATCCAATTCTTACAAAAAGAGCAAAGCAGCCCATGCAGAGCGTTTTTGTACCTTTAGGTTTACAGAAGTTCAAATGCAATATTTAAGTCAGAACAATTTTTTGTTTCTCCTTTAAAATGAACATTGGAAGGAGAAGAATTAAAATCATTTTTTTCCTTTTATAAGATAAAAATATCCCTTTTCTCCATACTTGTTTACCGAGTCTTTCTCCAGTGTCTCATTATTATAAATAAGTTTGAATAACCAGTTTGGTGTATACTGCTCTCTTTGTACCTAGGGTTATCATCTTACATACCTGCTTAAAATTGCATTTCTTGGGAGCTAGTCAATCATCAATTTTGGTGGTGTCTGTCATGGGCAGCAGACTAATAAAGGTCATGATATCAGCAGAAATCCTGAACGGGAAGGTGGTCTTTGTGCAAATAAGGGAGAGACTGAAGAACCAAGTCACTCAGATGAAGGAGCAAGTTCTGGTTTTACACCAGGCCTGGCAATTTTACAGGTTAATGACAGAGATGATTCTAATCTTTATATAAATGTGAAGCTGAAAGCTGCTGAAGAGATTGGGATCAGAGCACACACATTAAATTACCAAGAACAGCCACAGAATCTGAGGTGTTAAAGTATGTTGCATCATTGAATGAAGACCTCACTGTCCATGGTTTCATAGTGCAGCTGCCTTTAGATTCGGAGAACCCCATTAACACTGAAGCAGTGGTCAATGCTGTTGTACCTGAAAAGGATGTGGATAGGTTGACTAGCATCAGTGCTGGAAAACTTGCTAGAGGTGACCTGAATGACTGTTTCATCCATCGTACACCTAAAGGATGCTTGGAACTCATCAAAGAGACAGGGGTATAGGTTGCTGGAAGGCACGCTGTAGTGGTTGGGCTCAGTAAGATAGTTGGTGCTCTGATGCATGACCTGGTTCTGTGGAACCATGCCACAGTGACCACCTGCCACTCCAAGACTGCCAAACTAGGCAAGGAGGTAAATAAAGGTGACATCCTGGTGGTAGCAACTGGTCAGCCACAAATGGTAAAATGGGAGTGGATCTAACCTGCAATAGTCATCGACTGCAGGATCAATTATATTACAGGTGATACAAAACCAAATGGGAGAAAAGTGGTAGGTGATGTGGCATACAATGAGGCCAAAGAGAGGGCAGGCTTCATCACTCCTGTTCCTGGTAGCATGGGGCCCATGATGGCGACAATGCTAATGCAGAGCACAGTGGGGAGCAAAGCGTTTCCTGGAGAAATTTAAGCCAGGAAAGTGGATGATTCAATATAACAACCTTAACCTCAAGACTCCTGTTCCAAGTGACATTGATATATCACGGTCTTGTAAGCCAAAGCCCATTGGCAGCCTGGCTCAGGAAATTGGTCTGCTCTCTGAAGAGATGGAAATGTACGGTGATACAAAGGCCAAGGTTCTGCTGTCAGCACTGGAACGCCTGAAGCACCAGTCTGATGGGAAATACGTGGTGGTGACTGGAATCACCCCCAATGCCCCTGGGAGAAGGGAAAAGCACAGCCACCATTGGGCTGGTGCAGGCCCTTGGCACCCATCTTCATCAGAACGTCTTTGCGTGTGTACGACAGCCTTCTCAGGGCCCCACCTTTGGAATAAAAGATGGCATTGCAAGAGGTGGCTACTCACAGGTCATTCCTATGGAACAGTTTGATCTCTACCTCACTGGTGACATCCATGCCATCACTGCAGCGAATAACCTTGTCGCTGCAGCCATCGATGCCCAGATGTTCCACAAACTGATGCAGACAGACAAGGGTCTCTTTAATCATTTGGTACCATCAGTAAATGGAGTGAGAAAGTTCTCTGATATCCAAATCCGAAGGTTACAGCGACTGAGTATTGAAAAAACTGACCCTACCCCACTGACTGATGACCGAGATAAACAGATTTGCAAGATTGGACATTGATCCAGAAACCATAACTTGGCAAAGAGTATTGGATACCAATGATAGATTCTTCTAAGGAAGATCACAATCAGACAGGCTCCAACGGAGAAGGGCACACACAGATGGACCAGTTTGGTATCTCTGTGGCCAGTAAAATCATGGCTATGCTGGCTCTCACCAGTTCGCTAGAAGACATGAGAGAGAAAAGACTGAGCAAAATGGTGACGGCATCCAGTAAGAAAGGGGAGCCTATCAGTACCGAAGATCTGGGGGTAAGTGGTGTATTGACAGTGCTTATGAAGGGTGCAATCAAGCCCAATCTCATGCAGACATTAAAGGGCACTCCAGGATTCGTTCATGCTGAACCATTTGCCAGCATGGCACTCAAGCTTGGCCCTGAAGGGTTCGTGGTGACTGAGCAGGATTTGGAGCAGACATTGGAATGGAAAAGTTTTTTAACATCAAATGCAGGTTTCTGGTCCCCGCCCTCACGTAGTGGAGCTTGTTGCGGCTGTCAGGGCTCTTACAGGGCACGGAGGCAGCCCCACGGTTACAGCAGGACTGCCTCTTCCCAAGGCTTACATAGAGGAGAACCTGGAGCTGCTTGAAAAAAGCTTCAGTAACTTAAAGAAAAATTGAAAATGTCAGAATATTTGGGGTTCCCATGGTGGTGGCCGTGAATGCATTCAAGACGCCTGGGTGGCTCAGCAGTTTAGCACCTGCCTTTGGCCTAAGGCATGATCCTGGAGTCCCGGGATCAAATCCCACATCAGGGTCCCTCATGGAGCCTGCTTCTCCCTCTGCCTGTGTCTCTGCCTCTCTCTCTCTCTCTCTTTCTCATGAATAAATTAAGTAAAATCTTTAAGCACCTGGGTGGCTCAGTCCGTTAAGTGCCTGTCTTCAGCTCAGGTCACCATCTCAGTGTCCTGGGATCAAGCCTCATGTTGGGCTCCCTGCTTAACAGGAGGGTCTGCTTCTCCCTCTCCCTAACCCCTCTCCACCCTCGTTCATGCTCTCTCTCTCTCTTCTTTCTGTCTTGCTCACTCTCTCTAATAAATAAATAAAATCTTAAAAAAAAAAAAAAAGACAGATAAGAGGCCGAGCTGGACGTCGTCAGTGGCCTTGCCAAAGAACATGGGGCTTTTGATGCTGTGAAATGCACTCATGGGGCAGAAGGGGGTATGGGCACCTTAGCCCTAGCTCGGGCCTTCCAAGAGCAACTCAGGCACCCAGCAGTTTCCAGTTCCTTTATGACCTCAAGCTCCCAGTTGAGGATAAAATCAGGATCATTGCGCAGAAAATCTATGGGGCTGACAACATAGAATTGCTTCCTGAAGCTCACTACAAAGCTGAAGTCTACACAAAACAGGACTTTGGGAACTTGCCTATCTGCATGGCCAAAACACACTTGTCCTTGTCTCATAACCCAGAGCAAAAGGGTGTGCCCACAGGCTTTGTCTTGCCCATTTGTAGCATCCGCACCAGCGCCTACCCCTTGGTAGAGACAATGAGCACAATGCCTGGACTCCCCACTTGGCCCTGTTTCTATTATATTGATTTGGACCCTGAAACTGAAGAGGTGATTGGTTTGTTCTAAACAGATTGCCTCTCTTCCAGACGCTGCTCGGAACATTTGGCCAATGTCCATTCAGGCCGACTGTTGGTTAGGAAGTGTGGGGAAGTCCAGAGAAGTCAGCCCCTGCCCTGAAGATCTTAGGAAATAAAGAGCAGGAATTCCCCCCAGAAGCCTTTCTTTGGTCTTAATTCCCACCATCATGTATAAATTAACATAAATCATGCACAAGTCTACTTACTTTATTGAAGTGCCGCAGAATAAAGGAAATGATTGGTGAAAAAAATGCATTTCTTTAATAACAAAGGACATTATGAAGACGGGAGGCATGCAGAGGCTGTGTAGTAGGTTCTTTTCAAGATTCCAGAAAAACTGTAGTAAAAAAATGTTGATAAAATTCCTGAGCCTTCCAGAGTTCATAATCTGATGTTACAATCATCAGAAAATAGTATTTCCTTCCATGGAAATTATCAGTTTATGTTTTCTTACCAAATTAACTACTGACAACTTAGTATTTCACAAAGTTATACAGAAGGTGGAAAACCTTTCCTTAAAAATGTCTTTTCGAGGTTGTCATCTGCCTTTTAACTTTAGTGACTTGTTGTTTATTTACTTATTTTTAATTCTTTGTTTTCTTTTTTGTTCTTGAAATTTTTTTTCTTGTATTTAATTTCTTTTGGCTACTTTTTTTTAATTCCTAGAGAATTTATGGATACATGTTGTTATAGCCATGAATCTGCTTTTTAAAAATTATCTTTATGCTTTAGCAAATCCTTCTATATCCCAAAATTAGTAATAATCAATCTTTGTATTAGTAATTATTAGTAATTATGTGATGTGACTCAGTAGTAACAGCTAGTAATACCTAGAGGGCCAAATTTCTTTTTTCATAGTTCTCATATTTTATCCCCAAACACTCTCTTGAGGTATCTCAAATATTTGTCCTCATTTTATGAATGAGCAGCGATTTATGTAGGACATTCAGAGAAACTAATATCTTGCCCAAATTTAAACTCCAGCTTCCACTCAAATGTGAACTACAGTGTCTCTCCCTGGGAGTTATTTCTGAGCATGATGCAGGGTGAGAACCAGAATTGATTTTTCTCCCTTTATAACTACCCACATTTCCTCAAGTGATTTATTAATTCTCCCTCCTTTTTCCCATTATTGGAGATGTCTCTACAACACATGAAACATTTATATGTAGTGAAGATTTTCTTGCATATTGTAAGGGCTTTTTTACATGTAGTAAGCACATTAGTTATGTTCCTTCTGCTTTATTTTCTTTTGCTTTGTTTTGGGGAATAAGAAACCAGTTTAAAAAGATATTTTTTTAAATACAAATTTTCTACTTGTTTCCTTTTTAAACCTCCTTTCGTGGAGACCCTTAAAGAAACTTCTTTCTGGTATAACAGCTGCATCTATTATAAAGTAGACTTAACTACTTTAGAAAGAGAACTAATGCGCATGATTATTTTAGGCAAATTTTGTGGATTTGCTTCTTCAGGGATGATTTTTAGATGAAAAAGATATAGTTGGGTTCTTGAATTTTAAATTTCCCATTTCTGACAAAAGTTAGAAATACCTAGAAATATTAGAAATATCTAAAAAATTAGCGGTGTGGTATGTCGCCACAGTTTCCACCCAGAGGGAAGACTTTAGTTTTTACTGTTTCCCAAAGAAGGTCGGGTGAACTTGAAGCAGCTTTATGCAGATGAATAGTGTAAATGACCCAGTTGTGCCCCTGGTTCAGGCTCTACATCTTTTTAGCCCCATTAATCTTCAGCCAAAACAAAATTACTGCCATAAAAGGGGAGGGAGTAAGAAGGCTTATGATAAGCTTGAAAAGAGGTGGCTGAGTGTGTATTCACCCTCAAAAAAATACGAAGGGGCTTCTGAAACTGATAGGGAGAAATCACGTGGCTCCCCCCAGAAAACCTTTGTCATACTTAATTTTGTTTTGTTTCTTTTCTGACCCAATAGTTAGCAAAAGGAGTACATTTTCAACACTCTCCAGAGCATGCCTGTCCCCCTTTGCTGTCAGATTGCCTTTCTGGAAGTGAGAAGACTTTTTGATTTTCGGAAGTAATTGGGTGGCCATCAGTGACCACAGGGCCTTTGCATGGGTGCCCATAGCTGCCTCTCCCACCTCTAGTGCACGTTCAACTTTCGCCCTGATTCCATACAAATCTACATACAATTTAACACTTGATTTGCTGAAACAACAATAACAACAAGCCTCTTAAATCTCCCATCTAAAAAGATTGCTTGTTGCAGAAATCTGAGGAAGTAAAGACATTAAATCTCAGTTTCTTGTTTTAAAAGTGCTGTACATACATCACCACCAACCAGCTTGTAAATTTTAGTCAATCCTCAAACCAGTCTTTTGAAGGAGCTGAAAAATGTCCCTGTGCCCTCAAAGGACACACCTGTTATCTGAAACAGTTTTTAACCAGCTTGTTAAGCAGCTTTGACAGATCAAAGACCCCAGACAATGGACACAAACTCTAACAATAGCGTAGCCTTGAGCAAAAGGTTCTGTCAAAGCCAGGCTTGTGCCCACGGCATTATGGCCGGCAATTGAAAATAAATTTTACTTGAATAAGTACCTCAGCCGATCAGAGGGACTGCCGCTGCTGAAACAAAAGCAGTTGGGGATAAGTTATTGACTCCACTGACAGCCTGAATGAACTTCATTATGCCAGCCCACTCTTGGTAAATGTGTCAGGTTTTAAACTGAATTAGGTGGCAGGTGCATGGACCATTTTGCTGCCCCCCTTGAGACAGCAGACAGCCAATCATCACCTGATTCTACAGACAAATGTTTAGATTTGTTTTTCATATTGCACGGCCATAAGTGAAAGCACATTTAAATCTTTTTTTCCCCTATCCTCCATCACCGCTGTGTTCTGTTCCCCTGAGCAGGTCATACCCACGCTTTGGTGTAATGGGATTCATCAAGGCCTGGACTGCCACCCCCATCCTCCCCTCCCTCTGAGGCACAGATTTCAGGGATGAGCTGGATTCTTCTCTTGAGGTTATTGAATTTCAGCTTTGGAACAGAAGCTCCTCTTCTGTTCTAGGAGATTAAAATGCAAGGACACATATCCCTGCTATCTCCCATCTTAAGAACTTGGAAAGGACATAAGTATGGACATTCTGATAGGTTTAACCAGAATGATTCAGTAATAGGTTGGCTTTTCAGCTGGGAGCTAGAATACAGAACTCAGATATTTTAATCTGGGGAAAGTATTTTCCACCAGCAAACATTGTAACTCCTGCCGAGGCCCTGAGTTCAAGCAGAGAGTCAGAAAGAACCAGTATTGTGTGTGTGTGTGTATCTACATCTTTCTTTCTTTCTTTCTTTCTTTCTTTCTTTCTTTCTTTCTTTCTTTCTTTCTTTCTTTCTTTTTCTTTCTTTCTTCTATCTATTCATCTATATTTGCTTGCACATTTGGCTTCAAATCATTTTGTTTTACAATCTTCCTTGGCCTATGAGGATAAATGCAAGATCAGCTAAACTTCAGATACTTTGATGCCAGCTCTCATTACTTAATCATGAGACACAAGACTATTAAGACTCCCAAAAATGAAAACCCAGACTTCCAACCAGAGAGGGAGAGGGTTGGCATATGCCATTGGCTGTGTGCCTTATTCAAGTTAATGAGCAAAAAAGACTTCCTTTTCTTGAGTATCTTTAAGACCTGAAATCTTTCCTCCCAGGAAAGTCTCTTTCTCTTCTGAATAATGTTTCTGTCACTCATTATAAATAACTACTTTTCTTGATGTACATCTTGAGTGATAAAGTAAAACTCCTTCCAGAAATTGTCAGCCCCCTCTCCTCCCCCAAAATGCAGAAATGATAAGATTTTTTTAATCCCAAACTCAAACCTCAAAGACCTATCAATCCAGTCTTTGCTGTCCTTTTGTTGGTGTCCATGCCCAAGTTAGTTCAAATCTCCAAAGGACGTTTACCCAGATCTGGACAGTATTTGTTTCACAATATTGTTTTGCTGCATTCAGTGGTTTAATGTTTGTATTTTCACATAAAGATAGATATAAATTTTTTTCGACTCCTCGAAAAAATATCCATATTCTCTCATTTATGTATGTATGAATCTGGATGAGACACACTATCCAGGAATACAAAACTGGTTTTCCTCCGGGGGTACCTACAGGCCACCCTGAGTTAACACGGGGAAAGGTTCTACAGTGGCTCTCACTTGCTGGAGCCCTTCCTCCCCCAACCACAGCAGATGGTGTTTCATAGTTGGTCACAAATGGCTGTCAGCGAGTGTTTGTCTGCCTGCCAGTAACCTGTGGTTCAGGGACTCCCTCAGAGAGTGTACCAGCTCTGACTCTGCTGATAACAGCATCTGAGAAAATGATCCGTCCTTTCTTGTCAGGCACAAAATTAGCCATCTCACTTTCAAACTGTTGACAAGGGGGACATGAAAGAAATAAGGACTGTGCCAGCCCAGCTGATGTTTCCTCAGCTCTGGTTCTATGGGCCTAATGCAGATGAATCTGAAAGCAGACTTTGTGACAATGGTGTTGTCACCAAATACATGGAGTTGGAGCAACCCCAGTTCTGGTACCAGCATTTCCTGCAGTGACTTGCTGGAACTCTCCACTGGGGGAGTTTCAATCCTTAGAGCAACAGATATTTTCTCAACGGGGGGCTTCAATCAGACTTCATACACAAATGACCTTTAGTGGCATGAGCTTGGATGAAGGGGGAGGAAGAACAGAACGTGGAACAAGGGTCTGAGCATCACCCCTAGCTGGAAGTCAGGAAGCCTACTCTAATGCCTTTGGGGATACACACAGAGCCGGCCCTAATGAATCAATGTGGGAGAGGATAAGGGTAGAGGAAAGAGCATGAAGGAGAACAAAAGGAAGGAAGAAACAAGTGGGGGACTAGCCAAGAATGTGGGAAGAAGGTTATGGGCCAAGCATGGTGCTTGTTGATGTGTTGTTGACCAGATGTGTAATCCTCCCAGTGATTTCCTAGGTGGGGTATCATCATCCCCTTTGTAGAGATGAAGGAAATCTGACTCTGGAAGTTTAAGGAACCAAACTAGAAAGAGGCAGAACTAGCATTCCAATTCCAGCCAGTGCACTGGAGACTAAGAGACTAGACTCCAAGGTTAGGATCCTGACTCAACACCTGGCTAACCTACTGGCTGTGTAAACTTGAGCACGTAACTTAATCTCTGAATGCCTCAGTTTCCTCATTGGTAAGATGGGGCTATTAATAATATCTATCTCATAGGGTCATTGTGGAGGATGAAACAAGTTAGTGTAGAAGTACATTGAGCTATACTTAGACAATAGTAAGCTCTCTCTTCTTTACTGCTTTTATGTTTGTCAAGAATTTACTTCACTGTTTCCTTATTCGTAGATAATATTTCTAGAATTCTCACTATAGCAAGCAATCTTTCTTCCAATGCTCTTGCATTTCTAGTTATTGTTTATTTTCTTGTTTGATTTTTTTAAGCAGATGAATCTAAATTCTAAGGCTGTTTTATCAATTTATAGAAGTGAAAGAGCAGCAATTTTGTATCAGAAAGTGGCTGAATTCCATTTATGCCATTTCTGAGCTATATAATCCAGGGCAGGTTACTAAACTTCTCACAGCCTCAGTGGGCTCATCTATATAGTGAAAAATACTTCCAATTTATAGAACTACTATCATGACTAAATGAGAAAAGGTAGAGTGCCGAGCACACCGTAGGTATTCCATAATGATAGTTACTATTGTTTTACTCAATGACTAAACACTGGCTTATATCATGTAGCTTATACATGTCAACTCCTCTGTGGGCCGGAGATGCTGTACCGGGGTGTCTGTGTTAGGTGCACAGATTGATGAGGCTGATGGATGAAACTGTCCTAAATGTATCTCTTCCTCCTTCTATGACATTTCTCACATCTAATTCCCCCAGAAGCAATATTCTGAGTAATGACCACCAACTGCCATAACCCTTTTGTCTGGCATAGGAATTTCATTTCCTTACCCCGGACTGTGTCCCTGCTGCTCAGAGCAAGGAGATGCTCGGACCTCAGGGACCCGGCCAGTGAGCTCACTTTCAAGTAGCACTAGCCTCTGTCAGGTGAGGTCAGTGTGGTGATTAAGGGAAACATCCTTCAACCCTTGTAATCTCTCCAGGAGAAATGAGAGGCGCCTCCTGCCAATTGTTAATGATAATGGTCTTATAATTCCAACACCACATTTTACCCAGGAGGATCCCAAATGCTTTACGGATTGGCAAATCGCTTCACCCACTCTGCCTGTGGGCGTTAGGTGGATCAAACTTGGAATGAAGCCATTGCAGCGAACATTACCCTACTGTTTTTTTTTTTTTAAATATGCACAATGATATGTGTCTGAGTAATTATAAAACATAGGAATGTAAATGCTTTGCTTACATGCTTTACTTAGAAGTAAAACAGGAGTGAGAACAGAGAGAAGAGGAAGATTTGTGCTTTATATTATTTTTAATAAAAGATTACTAATTTTATTGCTTCAGGTATGAAACTCCCATATGAAGATAAGCTTATTTTTGCAGGTCATTAACAGAGGGACTTAAGGACAACAATTCTTAAAGTACTCACCAAAAGGAACAGAAGGTAGCTCTAAATTATGAGGTAAATTAAGGAGAAATTTATAGCAGATTTATAAAAATAGTCTTTACACACAGATTTTCAGCCATACTTCTTTTTCAGATTTTCTATTACTGTGTAACAGACTATCCCCAAACCTGGTGGCTTGAAATAACAACCATTTAATTATATCCCATGATTTTATATATCGGGCGTTTGGGCAGAACACAGTTGGGCCCTTCTGTTCGTATAACATTGAGTTAAAGAACTGGGGTTCTTTCAGTGGTACTTGGCTGATGGCTTAGGCTGGTCTCGAGGGTCAAAGACGAGTTCACTATCATACCTGGAGTCTTGGCAAAAAAGGCTGAGGAGACTGGTTCAGTTGCGTCCCTCTCCATGCAATATCAGGACATTGCCATGCAGTTTCTCCTGTAGATACTAGAACCTCTTACCTAGGGACTCCTATGGCAAAGAGGGGCCAACAGCAAGTGTTCTGGAGAGAGGAATGAAAGCTTTCAGTCTCATAGAGCCAAGGCCCAGAACTGCCACTTCTTTTTGATTCTATTTGTCAGTGCAGTGACACAACCCACTTAGATATGAAGGAGTAAGACACAGACCTCAGTTGTCAACAGAATAAGTGTCATAGATTTTTGTATCTCTGTCTGTTTGTTTTTAATTGGCCACACTTTAACTAAAAGCACTTGGGGCAGAAATTAATGAATGAATTTTTGTACTTTGCTTTTTGACCTTATTCTAGAAAGGCATTCTGTTAACTGAACTTTGTACTTCAGTCTAAGTTCAGCATCAACACCACAGAAGCTGGGAGCATGGATTCTCAGAGGCTTTTCTAGGAATCTATTAGCTGAAGCCCCCTACTACAAGGGATATGTCCTCTAGAGACTGTATTCTATTTAAATTTAATGTGTTTTTTAAAAAAGAGAGAGAAAAAACAATGAGTAAAGCTTTTCTTCAAGAACGAGATAGCTCCAAAATCAGAAGATAGCTCCAAAATGAGACAGAAAAGGGAAAATTCTGCCATTGGAGTTCTCTTCATTCCCAGGGCTGACCTATCCCCAAGGGTATGGCTTTTAGGACCTACTGGCAATAGCAACAAAGAAGTGGACAACAGATGAAAGATTATTCCTAACACGGAGGTGTCATTAAAACAAGCTGTACAGTATTTGTGTTTTTCTGTATCTGTTTTGTCTTCTCTATATTATATAATATATATATATTGTATTATCCCTCCTCTTATTTATTAGGTGCTTATTATCACTATTCCACTTTTTCTAACTTTTAAGTCCATTGCTTTGTCTTAGACCCTACTAAATACCTTAAATTTCTTTCCTGCAGCCCTAGACTTACTGTCTTATTGACTTTCTGCCATCCCTATCTTATTAATCTCCAGCTTGGAACAATCTCCATATATCTCTGTAGCGTGACTTTCAAACAAGGGACCATTGAGATAATCCAACATTTGAAGAAATGGGATTTGCATTCTTTAGCGTGGCTTTGGCAATCACATGAATCTTATAGCTTGTGACTTACATTTCTCCTTTACCACATGAGTTGTTCAAATTTTCTTTTTTTTCTCTCCTCCATCTTGTGTGCCTTGGGTGCTTTAGCTTGGTGAAAGCCAGTACCTGCCTGCTTGCAAGTAATTGGAAGATATAGTTTTGGTGTTTCATTGAAGAACATGGGATTTACAATGACTGGAGAGGCAAAAGATTTTTAGAGTGACATACAACTGATGGCTAGTCCAGTCTACTTGTTGATTGCCTGATATGTATCCTTCCTTTATATGCAGCCTCCCAAAAAATTATAGCATCAACTGCACACTCTTATCTAACATAACACAACTATCCCTCAAAAATGAAAACATCCTCACATTCTCTTCAAAAGAGCAAGATTCAGTCTCATTATTTACTGACTGATTTCAGCATTTTGGGTGATGTTTACTCCTCTCCATTATAGTCGTAATCTCATGTTGGTTTTCTGTAATTTTTGATACTAGATTTTAAAGTTAACCACTGCCAGTAAAATATATTTATTGAATTTGAACAATCTGAGACATTTATCATTTGCAAGTTTCATCTTATTAATGCTATTCCACTTCAAATTTTAAAAAGAGGGGATCCCTGGGTGGCTCAGCGGTTTAGCGCCTGCCTTTAGCCCAGGGTGCGATCCTGGAGTCCCGGGATTGAGTCCCACATCGGTCTCCCTGCATGGAGCCTGCTTCTTCTCCCTCTGCCTGTGTCTCTGCCTCTCTCTCTCTCTGTGTCTCTCATGAATAAATAAATAAAATATTTAAAAAACCCAAATTTTAAAAAGAAGAAACACTGTCATTAAACCATAACATGCTATTGTAAGATGCTTTCCAGTTTCTCAGATGTCTACAGTGCAAAAATTTACATGCACAACATTTCATGAGTGCTAACATATGAAGAAATAAAAGAGAGTAAAAAGGAAAAGGAAAGTTGGTGGATCTACATACATATTAATGAATATATATACATGACACAGCAAGAACAAAAGAGTTGGATATCACAGTCCTCATTTCTGCCAAAGATCAAAGGCCATGGTTGATATCTGTAACTTCCTTCTTCAACTACCCTGTTTACATTTTTCTGCAATTGTTCATAACAGTAAAGTTACTCTATGTTGCCATAAAATCTTCTACACAGTAACACTCAATTTCCATGCTTTACTTGTGTAGACTGGTAACACTAAGTTCATAGGTCTGCATGGGTCTGGAGAACACACTTTGAAGAATGCTGCTCAGCTTTACCTCCCTTGTCTCCTTGTGGGTAGATTTTATTTTATCCACAAATCCTTACCTTATTTTGTATACTTGTTTCCACTTACTGGCAGGGTGTCCCCAGTCCATGATTTTTCTATACAGTAAACATCTTACCTAGGAAAGATTCTGTATTGTACCTGATGTGTTGATGCAAGGCTTCATTCCTGAGGCATCTTAACTCAGAATGGTTTTTCCTGCATGGTACTAGAGTTTTTTGTTAATTTTTATCATCAAGAGCATCTCTGAGTTCCAGACATTGTCCTTTTGGATGTACTATTGAGCAGCAATTCTATTTACTCTTGAGAACCTGAATTAATTACCATAGCCAACTCAGGAACTATCCCTCCTTTTAAAAAACTACTTGTCCAATAGTGTGAATTTTTAAAATACTCAACTTTTAATTCAGTGGAAATATTCTGAGTGAAAATATTTCTTTAGGATCTAGACTTAGTAATATGCAGTGCCCAAAGTAGGGGGATAGGTTGCAAAAAATGTGAGTGAGTCCCTGGGTATAATAGTGAGAAAGCCACACCTACTTTTACCCTTTGGTGAAATTCCCCTTACTCCCACAATCAATGAAGACTGGCTATGTGAAAAACAACACTGTATATTGTTTATTCACTCAGAGCATATACTGCATCCTGTAAGCAAATAGTACTCTAACTTTGCTAAGTGCTGTCTCAGATGGTACTAATACTGAATCTTCAATAGGACAATACATTGTTCCATAAAGCCAGCTGCTTCCAAGTAATGGGGTGCATGTCATGATTAATAAGGCCTGTGGGTATTAGCAAATTTCCCCACATCTTTTTCATCAAGATCATTTTCTTATTTAGAAGCAGTATTGAAAGAGACACAGTTATGGTTTTAAAAAAGGGCAATTTAATAAATTCTGCATATAGTGTTATTAGCAGAATCCTTAGTGGACAGAAAGGAAAGTGGATATTCATACTAGGTACCTATTCCATGCAGGAAAATCTCTGACTCCTTCATGTTGCAAAGGGTCCAGGGTATTCAGTCTGACTTCAGATTGAGGTTAGTACATCTGAAGCACAGGGCTGTATAGGGAACTCAGTGTTGACTTCTGGTGACCAAGGTAAGCACACAGCATATCCTTATCTAGATCAGACTTGGTGAGGCAAGTGTTTGTGTTGAATATATGCATGGTCTCCATCCCTGCTACAATGACAGTTTTGTTCATGAGCCCATTTTGCACATTCTCGGAATGACTGGAGAAGAGACTGAATGACCTGCATAAAACAAGTCATCATCTATTGTTGAGAGCCTTCTTTAACAGTTTGGGTGAGCATTCAAATGGCACACAAACATATTTACACACTGGGCTGATTCTGAGAGGTCTATTTCCTTACCCCTTCCTCAAATGTTATCATGAATATCTAATCTTTTCTGCCCAAATTCCAAGTGACTGCTAAAATTATAAGGTAGCAGTTAAGATAGAGTATTAGTGCTCATTTTTCTGTGACACTGAGATAAAATAATTTTGATTTTTCCCACCCAGAAATTTTCCCTTGCCTACTGTCTTTGAATAGTAACTGATGAAAATTGTGGTGTTCCAGTAATCCACTTCCAGTGAAGGTTACTAAATGGTGCAGATTCTTTTGTAATCTCAGGTCTAAAGACTTTCCTTCTTTAGCCAGTGGGTCTATAGAAAACAACTTGATAAAGCTACATATTTGTTTTGTGTTCTAGAACTGTGGTTAATATTATGAGTACACATGAAGTTTGCTGCTGTTGGGTGGAGAGTTCTATAAATGTCAACTAGGTCAAGTTGGTTGATTGTATTGTTCAAGTATTATATCTCCAATTATTTTCTATTGTTTGATAATTGAAAGAGGTCTGTTGAAATCTCCAGCAATAATTGTACATATGTCTTTTTCTTCTGGTAGTGTTATTTTATGTCTTGTATTTTGAAGCATAAACATTTAGGATTGTTATGTTTTCTTGACTAATTAGCCCTATGGTCATTATGAGATAACTCTTTTTAACCGTGGGAATATTCTCTGCTCTGAAATACATTTTGTTTTATATTAATATAACCTTTCTGTCTCTCTTTTAATTCACACTATATATGTATCATTATAATTATGATTACTTTGTATTTATATATTTTTCCATCTTTTTACTATTAGCCTACTTGTATATTGTTAAAAGTGAGCTTCTTACAGGTAGTGAATAACTGGGTCTTAATTTTTAAAAAATTCCACCTGACAATCTCTGCTTTTTATTTGGAATATGTAGGCTATCCATATTTAATGTGATTTTTATATGTTTTTATTTACATCTAACACCTTGCAATTGGTTTATTTGCTCTATTTTTTTCTACCTTCTTTTCAATTGTTTAGACTCTAGGCTGATAGGTTTTCTCCAACTCTTTATTTCATTAAGTGTTGCTGCACTGTTACATTGTTTCTAATATTTTCCTAAAACCTTCTTCTTAGAGTCTATTTTACAGCGCTCAGTAATAACACTGTTTTATACTGGAGTCCTGCTGATGGAATAGTAAACTATTAAGAAGGGAAAGCATTCTATAATCTATTATTAAATCTCCATGTTTTTATTTGTTTTTTTGTTTTTTTAAATTTATGATAGTCACACAGAGAGAGAGAGAGAGAGAGAGAGAGAGAGAGGCAGAGACATAGGCAGAGGGAGAAGCAGGCTCCATGCACCGGGAGCCCGACGTGGGATTCAATCCCGGGTCTCCAGGATTGCGCCCTGGGCCAAAGGCAGGCGCCAAACCGCTGCGCCACCCAGGGATCCCCAAATCTCCATGTTTTTAAATTGACCCAGTGTTGCCCTGGGATGTGACTTTCAAAAGAATTGTTAGTTTTTTTTTTCTCCTCTGTGGAGACAGGAAGTCTAGAACAGGCTGGATTGACTAACACTCTTGTAAGGCAGTTTCCCTTGTGGGTGGCTCTTTGGGGATATTTCAAAATGGTTATTTATTTTTCCCCCTTGAATGATGCATGTGGAAAAGCTTTTTCTGCTCTTTACTCTAAGAACCTATTAGGGCTCCTGGAGTTAATACTCATGAAAGTGTGGGTCCCTCATAAGACTGAGCCATCAGGAGTTTTATTCTTTTTTATTTTATTATTTTTTTTATTTATGATAGTCACACACAGAGAGAGAGAGAGAGAGAGAGGCAGAGACATAGGCAGAAGGAGAAGCAGGCTCCATGCACCTGGAGCCCGACGTGGGATTCGATCCAGGGTCTCCAGGATCGCGCCCTGGGCCAAAGGCAGGCGCTAAACCGCTGCGCCACCCAGGGATCCCCCATCAGGAGTTTTAACTCTCAAGCTTGTCCACACTCAGCCTCCACTAATTCATCAATTATTCTTTAAGCGTTTTTACTGATTACTGGCTCCAGGAGCTTCTGCTTTAGGTAAGCTATGATACTCCGAATTTACCTCTCTCTCTTTTCCAGTTTTCCAAGTGACAGTTTACCCTGTGTCTTCATTTATCTGATGGATCTAAAAAGAGTTGTTAATTTTCAGTTTTTCAGCTTTTCAGATTTTAGACTCCAATTCTCTGGTGAGACTTCTGATCTCTTTTTATTTTCCCATCTTTTGATTTATCTTTTTGAAAATATTTATCATAATTATTTTAAGGTCCTTGTCATCTAAATTTTACACCTAAATTTTAGAGTATTTATAGGTTATTTCTATTGTTTTATTTCCTTTTTGATTTTGGTCTCATAGCCTTATCTTGGGAGGATTCTAGTAATTTTTATACATAAAATAATTGCAGAGGTTCCATATGATGAAATTTTCCTCTAGAGAGGGTTCATCTTTCTTTTTACTGGGTAGAGAGATTGCTTGCTGGCCATCTTAACTTAAGCTGATTCAGGACTGAATTTCAGCTCTAGAAAGGCACAGTCCACTTCTGGTTAACCCTTAACTTTCCTAAGTTTCAACTAGGAGTCTGTTGTATTCTATGTGGGCCCACATCCCGATGAGAACCTAATTTTAATCTTTGTTTCATAAGATACAGAAAAACTTTGCTCTGACTTTAAGAGGTTTTGAATTTTAGCACTTCCTTAAAGCAGCCTCAGTATTCAGCAAATGTAGGAGAAAAAGTAACATCCATAGGCTTGAGGCCTTGTTATGTTGAGTTGTGTCCCCCCAAGATTCATATGTTAGAATCCTAATCAGTGACTCAGAATGTGATTTTATTTGGAAATAAGGACATCATATATGTAATTAGTTAGCATAAGGCCATACTGGAGTAAGGTGGGACCCTAATCCAATAAGATTGCTGTCCTTATAAATGGGAGAAAATTGGAGATATATAAAATTTGAAAAAAATTTGGAAAGAATTTCCAAAAAGTTTGAAAGAATTTCTAATATTAGGAATTAGTATAAAAGAATTTCCAAAAAAGTTGGGGAAATTCCTAATATTAGGAATTCATAAGAGAGAACCAACAGAGTGTGAGATTAGAACACAATATGAGAATAATGTGGAATATTATGACTATAAACTTGAAAATTCAGATAAAATGGATAACTTTGCAGAAAATATAAATTACCAAAACTTTCTTAAGCAGTATAAATAACTAGCCTTACGATCTTTAAACAATTTCAGTCAATAGCTTAAATATACTCACAAAAATAGTTCAATCAGAATGTTTTTACTGGTGGATTGTTCCAAATACTCAAATAACATCTATTTCCAATTGTATATACATTTTAAAAGAAGATTTTATTTATTATTTGACAGAGAGAGAACAAGGGGAGGGACAAAGGGAGAGGGGGAAGCAGGCCTCCCGCTGAGCAGGGAGCCCCGCCTGGGACTCAATCCAGGGACCCTGGGATCATGACCTGAGCTGGAGGCAGATGCTTAAGTGACTGAACCACCCAGGTACCCCCCAATTGGATATAAATTCTGCCAAAGAACAGAGTAAAAGGTAAGGCTCCCCCAACCTATTCTATAAGAGAAATGAACCTTGAAAGCAACACAAGACAAGAACAATATTAGAAAAATTTCAGATATATTCTACTAACAAATTTAAATGCAAAATCCTAAATGAAATACTGGCAAGCTAAATTTACTGATATAGATACATATAATACTATATATAATATATTTATAAAATATAATTTACAATTCATTTGTATTTTATTTAAAACTTACAATATATAATTTGTAAAATATATATATTCTTTTCCAATTTAACCACAGATATTTATTTATTTATTTTTAAAGATTTTATTTGTTTATTCATGAGACACATGGAGAGAGAGGCAGAGACATAGGCAGAGGGAGAAGCAGGCTCCCTGTGGGAAGCCTGATGTGGGACTGCATCCCAGGACCCTGGGATCATGACCTGAGCCAAAGGCAGACACTCAACCCCTGAGCCACCCAGGTGCCCCAACCACAGATATTTAAATGGTGGTTATATGAATATTTGTTTATAGTATGTATTATAAATATTTATTTAGATGTAAGTATGGTGTTCACTTTTTATGTAAATAAGCAATTCGGATTCTTCTCAGGCATACAAGGATAGTTTAACCTAAAAAGCAGTCAGTTAAAAAAAAAAAAAAAAAAAAAGCAGTCAGTTAACTAACATCAACTCTACCTCTCCGTTGAAACAAGTGAGAAGCCAGCTATTAACAGACCTTGCCCTATGAACCAGCAGGTTAGGAAAGTGATATGGTAAATCTTAGCTGGGATGCTCTGGGGATTTCTTTGCTTAACACAACTCCAGCTGGTTCTCTTGGTTACTGAGCAAAGGCACATTGGGCAACCACAGTCAGCCAGTCTTGTCTCTGTCGTTTGGGCACCATTCTTGCTCTCTTTCCTCTAGTTCTTTCCTGATGGATTGTTGTATTATTTGCTATTTAGTATCATTTGCTTTTTGCCTTCAAATACCATGATTTAGTTTTTAACATCTTATTCAGCTCAACTAAAAATATGTTTAATTTGTGATAATGAAGTTTCAGTGATTTTTAAAAATCTTGATTATGTTTACATATCTGTGACTCATTCTAATAAAATGATGCACAATTTTAGGTCTCTTTCCTGAGACTTCACTTCTCTTTTATTTCACTAAAAATACCCAAAAAGTGAAGAATCTCAAATGTTTCCCTTTGTCTATCACACTGACATACTAATGTAGCAAGTTTAAATCTCAATTTCTAGTTCCTTCTTATCCAGCTTATTTCTAAATCTCTCCTTTAGTGAATCAGACCATTTAACCAAACCAGAATGTTGGATTCATCCAAGGCCATTCCCTCTCCCTCTCCCTCTGCCTCCAACATTAAATTGGTCATTAATCCTGTCAATTCTATCTTCTAAATATCACTAAACCCTTCCTCTCTTTTTTAGTACCTCTGAAACTATCTTAGATCAGGGGCAACTGTGGTTATGAGCCAGATCTGGCCCATTGCTTATTTTTATGTGGTCTGAAAGCTGGTTTTTACATTTTAAGTGGTTGAAAACACTGATTTGTTTTTCAATCTATTCCAATTTTGGATTAATATTTTGTGACACATGAAAATCATATGCAATTCAAATTTAAGGATCCAAAATGTAGATTTATTAAACACAGCCATATTCGTTCATTTCTATGGCTGTTTCAAGCTAGAATGGCAGAGTTGAGTAAGTTGTAACAGAGACCATATGGCCTGCAAAGACTAAATATTTACTATCGACCCTTTACAGAAAACTTTGCTAATCCCTGCCTTAAATGATGATCCAAACATTTCTTGCCTGAGTAATCTTTAATACTCTTCTAATTGGTTTCTTTCTCTTTGAATTGGTTCCCTCATTGATCTACCTCTCAATTGCAAGAATTGTCTTCCTAAGGCATGTATTTGGAAATACATTCCTTGTTTTATAATTCTTCATTTTCTAACATTCTATGTATGAATTTCTCAAAGTAAATGATCAATTTAGCCTATTTTTCCCATCAGAGTAATATGAAAAAATAAAATTTTACTTGGTATCTGATGTCCCAGTAAATGGCTCTTTACCAGAAAACTTAAATATTTACTAATTCTTAGGAACTATTGTATCTACTATTCCTAAACTATTCTTCAAAAAGTATAACTCTTTAGTCAGCCAAAATTAACATTACACTTAGCTGGGTGGCTGAATGTTTATGACAGAATCATGGAGTAACTCCATAAAAATAGTAATGAATATCTCAACATGATGTTGATTAATACTCAGAGTTTCTCTACCAATATTTTAATATGAATATAAAAAAGTTTCACATGAATTCCCTCTAACATAAAATTCACCACCTTATAAAACTGTGGGCAAATATAACTACATTTTAGATGTATAACATAAGTGGAACAAACTATTATGGTATCAGTCTAGTTTTATTCTGCTGCTCAGAATGTCCTCAAATAACTAGTTTTGGTTTGCTCTGTGATTCAAAGCATGCTCTTGGGTATCCAACTGAGTGACATAAATTTTCTTAATTTTATCTTTAAATTAGGAAATGTTTTTAAAATGAAATTTGCTTGATGCTAAATACACTAAAATATGACCTAGATGTTTGAACACCGTTAGAAAGAAAATAGGAAATAAAAGAGAACAAAGTTGGAGATATGCTGATAAATTAGGTGATGTTTTTAAAGATTTATTTACTTATTTGAGAGACAGAGTAAGTGAGAGAGAGAGAGAGAGAGAATCCACATGCATGAGAGGGAGGTAGGGGGAAGGGTGAGGAAGAGAGAGAGAGAATCTCCAGCAGACTCCCCATTGAGCACAGAGCCCAGGCTAGGGCTCCACTATGACCTCCACACGAGGCTCTTCATGAGGCTAGATCTAAGATCCTGAGATCATGACCTGAGCTGAAATCAAAAGTAAGAAGCTTAACCAAATGAGCCACCCAGGCACCCCCTTGGGTGATATTTTTAAATAGTCTATTGGATTATGGTTGCTCTCTTATTCAAAGAACTACCTGAGCAGTCTCCCAATTAACATTTCCACACATCATTTATATATTTTGTCATAGCCTGGATGTTAATGAATTACACATAATATACCAATACAGACCTTGCTTACCCTTGAGGCAAGGGGCATCCTTCCACCCTTTTCATATCTTTGTTGTGATAAAGAAGCTCCATTCTATAAAGAGATCCAAACTTGCAGTAGCCTAAGCTTGTGGCCTGGCAAATTGTTTCTGGTTTATTTAAATCACAAGAAGATTGAGGAACTTACCTTGTTAACTCAAAAATAATTGAACGAAGAATGAGGAAGAAAACTATCTTGTAAAACAAATACATGCATATTGGTGCACACAGAGAGATTGATGTGGGAAATACAACATGAGAATGATTAATAGTGACAGTAAAAGCTCTATTTATCGAGCTTACCATGTTCAAGGGGACTTAAAAATAGCTTTTGAAGTTTGAAATTTATGTTATACTAAGTACTAAGTACTATTTGAGTCCACAGTAGTTCGCATATGTAATAATAGCAAATAATTATTAAATTATAATACAGCAGGATGACAATGGCAGGCTAGGGCTGGCTAACCACATATATTAACTCATCCATAATGGTGCCATTATTTTCCTCATTTTTCAAATGGAGAAATCAACGCACAAAGCTATTAATTTGTAGAGGCAAAATATAAACCCAAGCCATATGGCTCAAAGAAGCATATTCTTAACCATTTCAAAATACATTCTCTCTGTTAAGTATTCATTATATATTTACTCATCAAATGAATGATGTCAATAATCCATTAATGAATGAATGAATTAATTAATTAATACACAACAAAAAAACAAATGGTAAGACCCAGATATCATTTAGTTGATTTCATTAAAAGATATGCACCATAAATTATTTGGGATTTAAAAGCATAGGGCTTTTTACATTAGGGCTGGGACTATTTGGTTTGGTTAATCCATTCTATTGGATTAAAACTAAAAAAAAAGAAAATAAGTGAATAACCACAATTTTCCTCATTTTCTGTATCTCAATCATAGAATGCAGTAAAACCCTCTCTTCTATAAGACAGTTTTCCTTAAAAAGAGGCAGGGAAACTATATCTCAATATTTGCTTCTCTTTGCAGAATGAATGTATATTCTTGTACTTATCCATAATTATTTATAATCCTTTGACCAAATGCTGTGAAAGAGAATAAAAATTCCATCTTTGAGACCTGATATCCTTTTTAATTAACATAACTACATATAGGAATACTAATTAGATTGATATAAAACTGATGGCAATGCCAAAGAGCATAAGTATTGATACTTAATAACATCAAATGAAAGAAACTAATGAGTCAGAATGATTCCCAGAGCAGAGCATATAGAGCTATTAAAAAACTTATTTGTGTAAATGAGGGACTGATTAATTTAAGCCATTGCTATGAAGTTTAGAATGATCCATTTATGTTCATCTAACTTCTCATATATTTTGCAATAAAAGTGGTATTTTTACAATTAATTTAAAAAATAGTTTAATTTTCTACCTGTAATTAATTCATTTTTTAACTAAGAGGGATGAAAAGTAAACCCATATGAAGTTAAATTTTTCTGGGGACCCACAAAATATTTTTTCTTAACTTACTTTTTTTTTTTAATTAGGAATATAAGCCAGATGTTCTTGGCTGCTTATAAACATTCCAAGTTATGTTTATTCATAGAAGTTTAATACCAGGAAGAACAATCTAGTTATTCTTGAGGTTGGAGTTTTGAATTAGTGCTACTCTTAAATGTAAATCAGTCAGTTTGTTTATTGGGAAATAAGAGATCTTAGAATACTTAAATTAAAAATTAAATCATGTAACTAGATGTTAGGGAAACACTGAGAAGAAAGTAAATATGGGAATAAAACTCCACTTGGTACCTTTAAGTGATCTCAAATCACACTTTCTAAACAACTGCTAGCTTAAATCCTTTAACTAAACCCGTCTTTTCTTTTAGTCATTTCAACCAAGGAATGAAAAATCTATTTTTGGTTAAATTATGGCAATTTTCAGCAAATATTTGTTGGATAACTAGATGATTCTCTAATGTTCTAAGAAGTTCAAAGGCTGTTTAAAAAAATATATTAAATTAATGAACCAAGAGAGGCATCTGGCTGTCTCAGTCAGTAAAGTTTCTGACTCCTGGTTTCAGCTCAGGGTTAAGATTGAGCCCTGATTTGCGCTACATACTCAGAAGGGAGTCAACTTCTCTTCCTCTTCCTCTCCCTGGCCCTCCACCTGCTCTTGGGCTTTATCTCTCAAATAAATAAGTAAATCTTTTTTAAAAAAATCAATAAACCAATAGTTTGAGTTTATAACATTAAGTACTTATTCTGACCATTTTTTTTTTTCACCAATTAGAAGCTTTAGCAATGCAGCAGACTTTAACATTAACCTCTAGGTACATTTCACTCTAAATAGCTGAAGTAAAAGTGTGATTTTAAAAAATGATTATGTATAGTATTCTTGATGTACTGAATATGAAGTTAATCTATTTATTTGGAAAATTAAACAGTATAGAAATCATTTTAATGAAAGCAAAAAAGATGAGGCAAGATTCTGAAGAAAACTGATTAATTTTGACAAGTATTTTTCCAAACTTCAATGCACAAAATGTGTATAAAATATTTGAACATGATCATTTTATATTACTATTTCATAACATGCTTTATTACTATTTGTAAAATTTATTTTCTAATTTCTTTGCTGATTAAAAAATGAAATTGATTTTTGTATATTGATTTTGTAGTCCCCATATTATACTAACTTGTTAATTTTTTTAAAAGATTTTATTTATTTATTTATTTATTTATTTATTTATTTATTTATTCATGAGAGACACACAGAAAGAGGCAGAGACACAGGCAGAGGTAGAAGCAGGCTCCATGCCAGGGAGCCTGATGTGGAACTCGATCCCAGAACTCCAGGACCGTGCCCTGAGCTAAAGGCAGATGCTGAACTGCTGAGCCACCCAGACATCCCTAAATTGTTAATTTTGATAATTTGTGTATATATTACATTGTTTCACTCATATAGAGTTCTGTGAATTAAGATAATCTCAACTTTTCCTCACCAATCCCTATACTTCAAAAAAATTTTTTCTTATGTTATCTATGACCTTAGGTTTAATGTTGAATGGAAATGGTGATATCAGACATTGTTGTCTTATTGCTGATTTTAAATGCTTTAAATATTTCGCCATCTAGAAAAAATGATTGCTTTTTTAAAAAAAATATACATATATGTTGAATTTCATCAAATGATTTTCCCCGCATCCATGAAAATAATCATACTATTTTTCTTTTTTCCTCTTTTATTGTAAATAGTACATTATAGATGTACTAATTTTAAATATATTTGCACTTTGGTAATGTTCACTTTTTTTAAGATTTAAAAATGTATTTATTCATGAAAGACAGAGAATGAGAAGCAGAGACATAGCTGTAGGGAGAAGCAGGCTCCTTGCAAGGAGCCTGATGGATAATGTTCATGTCTTGATCATAACCAATTATCATTATAAAGTCAGGTTTCCTTTTTTCAAAAAGATTTTATTTATTTATTTGAGAGAGAGAATGTGGGGGGAGGAGCAGAGAAAGAGGGACAAGCCAGACTCTGTACTGAGTACAGAGCTGACATGGGGCTTGATCCCATGAAATTATGGCCTTACTCAAAACCAAGAGTCAGATGTTTAACCGACTAAGCCACCCGGGCACTACCAAAGTCAGATTTTCTTAAAGATAATATAAATTATTTCAAAATTTTTTCATATAGATTGTTTACAAGGACTGGGCAGCAACTAACTCAGGGCTTTAATCTTTGAGAAAGAAAACAACTGAGGGTAGCATAACATTTACCCTGACTTTTTTCATAAGAGTATTTTCTAAACTGTGGTGTGGGATTCAGAGTCCAAGCAGAGAGTGAAAACCCCACTGGGTGGAGAAAACAGAGGGCAGAATTCAGGGTTGCAAGGCTGTCAGGATTTAGGGGAAGAGTGCCTTACAAGAGGAAGGCTACAGATAAAAAGTTCCAGAGTATGCATTAAAGATTTTCCTCAGCTGACTCCTCAATACATACAACCAGAGGAAGATTCTAGCAGACTTAGCAGATTATAACTTTGGGAGGCTAGAGTCCTTTGCAGAAATTTTGGGAACCTCAGAGGAATTTGGGCTCATTTAAAAGAGAGAACTAGGTGGACATTCTGTACTAAGAGTAAGGGCTATATCCTAGGAAAGAGAGCAAAATGAAAATAGACTCAACTTTATAAAGTTTAGCAAAAAGATCTGGCAGGTCAAATTAGTAAATAATAATTTAATTACCTGTCAGAAAAAGAAAAAAAAAAAACAGAATGAATAACCCTCAGAGGAAGATAAAATAACCTAGAGTGTCTACAATGTATCATCCAATTGTCTGGCATACAATTTAAAAAATGCAAGAATGCAAAGAAACAGAACATTTTACTATTACTGAAGACATGAAATAACCAATAGAAGTAGACACAGAGATGATCAAGATATTGCAGTTAGCAGAAAAAGACAAGAGAATATTTATAAGTGATACATTTATTTTTAAAAATAGAGTTAAATATAGACAAAATAAATAAAAGTTGAAGGATCCTGACAGAAAATTAAAATATATTAAAAAGTAAGTGAATGTTTCAGAACTTAAAATATAATATTTATAATTAAGATCCCATTCTTTAACAGTAGACAGGAGAAAACAGAGGACAGAAAAATTATAAGATAGTTAACAGAAATTATCAACCAATGCATAGAAAGGGAGAAAAAAGGTAAAAAACAAAACAAAATAGAGTGTGAGAAATATTAGATATGTTAAAAATATCTAACGTGCACTTGGAGCCCGGATAGAGAAAAAGAAAGTGAAACCAAAATAATAGTTGAAGAAAAATGAGAAGTCTTCAAAATTAATGAAATAACTGAATGGACAGATTTTTAAAAGGCTTACCACCAAGCACAATGAATTCAAAGAAACCCATGCACATACATATTGCTGTCAAAAAAAAATTTGTTTTTTAAAGATTTATTTATTTATTCATGAGAGACACAGAGAGAAGTAAAGACATTAGGCAAAGGGAGAAGCAGGCTCCCTCAGGGAGCCCGATGTGGGACTCAATCCCAGGACTCCAAGAGCCTGAGCCAAAGGCAGACAGATCCTCAACCACTGAGCCACACAGGTGCCCCCCAAAGGAAAATCTTAAAAGTAGCCTGAAAATCAAGACTTGATCTTCAGAGTCAAGATAAGATTTACAGCAGATTCTTCATTGGGAACTCTGAAACCTAGAAGACAATGGAAAGTCTTCTTTAAAATACTGAAAGGAAAAAAAAACCCTGCCATCCTAGAATTTTATTCAAACAAAAGTATCTTTCAAGAAAGAAGGCAAATGGTAATTTTGATCACTTGCATAGGAGCAAGCTAGCTGCTGTGTCATGAGTACACTCCAATCTTCTTATGAAGAGGCCCAGGTGGCTCAATCAGTTACATATCTGCCTTTGGTTCAGGTCATGATCCTGGGGTCCTGGGATCAAGCCCCATATTGGGCTCTGTGCACAGCTGGGAGCCTGCTTCTCCCTCTGCCTCTGTGTTCTTCCTCTCTCTAACTCTTTCAAATAAATAAAATTTTTAAAAAACTCTATCCCTTGGGAAAATTATCTTTTTAAACTAAGCACAGAGATTAAGGATGCTAATATATCTAGGCAGATAATCTGAAACAAACACTATTAACCAATGAAGTGACAGATATTACAGTCATATTACCCTACTTTTCAGTCTTTTTACTGAGTAGATATTCCTAAAATTATGAACTGTTATCATTGTTAAAAAGTTATTTTTATTTACCCTGAAATAAATGTATATAATGAACTAGAAAGTTATAGTCAATTCCTGATTATTTGACCTAATTTGGTTTATCTATGTTAAATCTTGCTTTAAAATCCTATCGACTGGGGATCCCTGGGTGGCTCGGCAGTTTAGTGCCTGCGTTTGGTCCAGGGGGTGATCCTGGGGCCCTGGGATTGAGTCCCACGTCGGGCTCCTGGCATGGAGCCTGCATCTCCCTCTGCCTGTGTCTCTGCCTCTCTCTCTCTCTCTATGTCTATCATAAATAAATAAAATCTTAAAAATAAATAAATAAATAAATAAATAAATAAATAAATAAAATAAAATCCTATCAACACAAATGAATTTTAATTACAGCCTACAGTCCATGAGAAAGTGACATATCTATTTACTTAAAAAAAAAGTGTGCAGGCTCATGAGAATGTGAGCCAGTAGAAACAAGTTTAACAGGAAGGTAGTACTTCAACCTTTTGCAAGCAAGAAGTATCCAGGGAGAAGGGAGGGGGGGGGGCAAAATACAATGCTAAAAACTTTTTGACTCAATCTTACTTAAGATATCACCATATTACTTCATTATTTGCTATAAAATATTAATTTCCAGAACATTAGGACCCCTCAAACTTTTAGTTTTACATTAGAAATGTTTCTGTTTTCCTCAGGAAGATAAACAGCTGAAATGTGATGATATACAAGAACTTTGTTTTCAGGTTTTCATATATATATATATATTTTTTGGTTTTCATATATTCTGACATCAAAAAAATAAAGTTTACAACATAATGAGTATAAAGAGCTGAGACTATCCCAGCCATTAGAATCAATAAGATATTTTCATAACTATAACTGTTTTGTAGATAAATGTTATAAACTTCTAGAGGTACAATTAAGAAATTGATAAGCTCCCCCCCCAAAAAAAAAGAAATTGGTAAGCTAAACCAACACTCAGAGAAAATATTATAAAATGCATATCTGGAAAAGGACTAGTTTCCATAATATATAAAAAAATTGTTACTAATCTATTACAAAAAGACAACTGAATTTTTAAATGCTTAAGAATTTGAATAGACATTTCACCAAAGAATATGATTGACTACATGAAAAAATGCTCAACATAATTAGTCTTTATGCAAATTTAAACCATGAGGAGATACCATTACACACTTATTAGTATGGCTAAAATTTAAAACTATAACAATATTTAAATCTTGGTGAGGATGTGAAGCATCTTGAATTCTTGTTTGCTTGCAGAAATGCTAAATAGTACAACCTATGGAAAACAATTTGGTACTTTCTTATAATGTTAAGTATATATTTGCTCTATGACTCAGCAATTTCATTCCAAGATATTCACTTTATTTATTTGTTTATTTATTTTTAAAGATTTATTTATTTATTTGAGAGAGAGAGAATACTGCAAGCAGGGGAGGGGCAGAGGGAGAGGGAGATAAGCTGACTCTTCACTGAGTGGGGAGCCTGATGCAGGACTCAGTTCTAGGACCCTGAGATCATGACTGAGCCAAAATCAAGAGTCAGCCGCTTAACTGAGCCACTCAGGTGCCCCTGATATTTACCTAATTTACATAGAAACACATGTCTATACAAAGATTAGTATGCAAATGTTAGTAACAGTTTTATTCATAATATCCTCACATTAGAAACAAAAATGTAGGGGATCTCTGGGCGGCTCAGTGGTTTAGCGCCTGCCTTCGGCCCAGGGCGTGATCCTGGAGTCCCAGGATTAAGACCCACATTGGGCTCCCTACATGGAGCTTGCTTCTCCCTCTGCCTGTGTCTCTGCCTCTCTCTCTCTCTCTGTATCTCTCATGAATAAATAAATAAAATCTTTTTTTTAAAAAAAGGAAACAAAAATATACATTAAGTGGTGAATAAGGGCACTTGGGTGGCTCAGTGGTTTAGCGCCTGCCTTCGGCCCAGGGTGTGATCCTGGAGTCCCAGGATTAAGACCCACATTGGGCTCCCTACATGGAGCTTGCTTCTCCCTCTGCCTGTGTCTCTGCCTCTCTCTCTCTCTGTATCTCTCATGAATAAATAAATAAGATCTTTTTTTAAAAAAAAAGGAAACAAAAATATACATTAAGTGGTGAATAAGGGCACTTGGGTGGCTCAGTGGTTGAGCATCTGCCTTTGGCTCAGGTCATGATCCCAGAGTCCTGGGATTGAGTCCCGCATCAGGCTCCCTGCAGGGAGCCTGCTTCTCCCTCTGCCTATGTCTTTTCCTTTCTCTCTGTGTCACTCATAAATAAATAGAATCTTTAAAAAAAGAGTGGTGAATATGTAAAAAATTATGTACATATGCATATACATAAAATAGAATTCCGTTCAGTAACAAAGCAATAAAAATATCTGAAGAGCAAGAGCATTGTTTTAAGTGAAAGAAACCAGACACAAAGATTACATACTTTATCATTCATTTATACTAATTTCTACAGACAAACTACAGGGACAGAAAGCAGATCACAGTAATTGCCAGGAGGTAGGGGTGGGGAAATGGGGTAGACCACAAAGGAGCATGTAAAACTATTGAGGGGGATGGAAATGTTCTATATCTTGGCTATGATTTGTTAAAAGAGATTGAACTGTGTACTCTAATAAGTTTCAAGTACAAACTTAAAGTTATAATTTTTTAATAAAGATTTTTTTTATTCATGAGAGACACAGAGACTGAGACAGAGACACAGACAGAGGGAGAAGCAGGCTCCCTACAGGGAGCCAGATGCAGAACTTGATCCCAGGACCCCAGGATCACAAAAGCAGACAGATGCTCAAACACTGTGTCACCCAAGTACCCCTTAAGGTTATACTTTAAGAAAAGTTTTATTGTATATAAAAAAAGAGAAGGCATTGTAGGCAGAATGACTTATTGGGGAAAATGTGTAAAATGAAGCATATTTGAGGACTGGAGAGTATGCTTTAGTATGGAGTGTAAGGGCTAGCATGGCCTGTTGAGGATGGGTAGCATCAGACTGCAAAGTCATTTGGACTTTCTTCCATAGCAGGCAGTAAGAAACCAGTAATGATTACAAAGGAGGCCTGTAAGCTTGGAAATAACAAGACCATATATATTTTTTTAAGTTGTGGTAAAATATGCATAACATAAAATATATCACTCAACCTTTTTAAAAATGAACTCCTCGGTGATGTTAAATACATCCATATTGTTGTGCTACCACCACCACCATCCATCTCCAGAACTTACTCATTTTCCCCCATTGAAATGGAAACTCACACATTTGTTTTTGTAATAAACCTTGATGGTAGGGGTTGTGTGAGTAGAGGCATTCTGGAGACAGAGCAATTTGGAGGTTTATTTGAGAACAAGGACAATGCATAATGAGCACTGGTATAAGGTAACAGAAAGTGAGAGGAAGTGAGAGGTATGAGATATACTGAGGTAGAATTGGCACAATGTTGTGAGTGATTGTGGTGAATAAAGGAAAAGCACTGGTCAAGGAAATCTACGACGTGTTTCATTTGAACAACTGAGTAGGTGGCAATGTCACTAAGTCACATACCCAGAATGTGGGAGGATGGACAATAGGGTAGAAATAATGAGTATAAGACACATTGGATTTCTGGGGCCCAAAGTCTATCAAGGTAGGAAGTTAAGGGATGATCACAGATTTAAAGGTCATTACCTTAGAATTGGTGGTCAAAATCTTTTTTTAAAAAGATTTTATTTTAGAGCAAGTGCAAATGGGAAAAGGGACAGAGAGGAGGGGGAGAGAGAATCTCAAGCAGACTCCACTCTGAGCATGGAGCCTGACTCAGGGTTTAATCTCACAATCCTGAGATCATGACCTGAGCCAGAACCAAGGGTCGGAGGCTCAACCAACTGAGCCATCCAGGCGCCCCAGTGGTTGAAATCTTTTGAATGGAAGTGCAAATGAGATTAAAAGAACAAGTAAGTAAAACATGAAAAAAAAAAAAAAGTCCTACAACAGTGATAATGTGACTTGAGAGAGAGAAGTACGATGAATTCAACTATTTACACCTGAGGAAGATGCATGGTAAACTAACAAATACAATAAATGGCAATGATTTACAACATTTCACTTTCTCACTGCTGTTATTGTCCTTGCCTCTGGTCTGATTCCTTTTTCTTAGATATGCAAGTAGTGATTATGGTAAAGTGCTTAGTAAGTCAGGCTCAGGCACCTGTCAGTTCTGGGTTGAAGTTCTAGATCACATAATTTTAACTACATTCTTTTGGGCAAGTTATTTTATTAGGTTCCTAGTCTCATTTTTTTCATCTTATAACCAATTGGCTGCTAATGATACTAAAAATACAGTTTTCTTATTTATTTTTAAAGGTTTTATTTATTTATTCATGAGAGACACACAAAGAGCGGCAGAGACATAGGCAGAGGGAGAAGCAGGCTCCATGCAGAGAGCCCAGTGCAGGACCCAATCCCGGTACTCCAGGGTTACGCCCTGGGCCAAAGGCAGGAGCTCAGCTGTGGAGTGACCCAGGCACCCCTAAAAAACAGTTTTCTGAATACTAAATGGGAGAAGGCATAGAAAATACCTAGTTTAATGTCTGGCATATGTAGCTACTCAGTACCTGGTAGTAGTTGTTTTTATTGTTTTGGAAACCTCAGTGACTTTCTGTTACTCACTTTTATTCTTATTATTTTTAGATTTTAACCAATAACTTGGGTGAAACAGTCATGTCATCCTTGTCAAATTGAGATCCCACACAAAGGTGAGGGGGGCAGACTTGGATCTCAACCAAGCAACTAAAATGAACTGATGTTAATAAGATAATATGTAACAGGGATTAACATAAAATTGAACAACAAGGCAAATCCAGAGTGGTGAGAATTGAATAAAGGCAACATATAAATAAATCCTGAGGGTTTAAGGCCAATATGGATCGTCAGAGCCACAAGTCTATTGAAAGAGCCTATGTGAGCTTAGATTGCGTGTGTGGAATTGGACCACTTGTAGTCCAGAGGCAGGTGGCATTCCACTCCAGCTGCAGATGTCAGACATTCTTGCAGACAGTTCTCAGTTCTGGGGACTACACTTCAAGAGGAAAGGCAATGAACCAAAGAACATCTGGAAGAGGGAATAGAGAAGGTAGAAAAACTAGAAACCACCCAATGAAGAGATGCTAAACGAAAGGAAAACTTGTGCTTAAAGAAGGAAAGTCTGGGTAGGAAGGCTAAAGCTGTCTTCAAAATTGTTAAGAAGAGATTAGATTTACCCCCGTGGCTCTGCTTCCCTATAGTCTTCGAGTGGGAGTTTCGAAGGCGCAGATTCCAGCTCAGCATGACTTCACTTCTACTAGTCAGGACCAGCTCTCCAGGGGAGGACAGTTTCGCAGGACAGGAGAACCTATTTGCAGAGGCTTTTGTGCAGAAATCCAGCATCCCTGTACCTGGGAGTGTCATCCAGGGGATTCCCAGACAGTGTAGAGGATTGCATTAGACAACTCCAAGGTTCTGATATTCATTTCCAGTGTTTTTCATCTGCCAGCACCTAACAACCTTCGGGGAAATATGTTTCTGAGACTTCAGTCTTAATTAGGGTAAGGTTTTGATACAGTTCTTCAGGAATACAAGGGTTTCATGAGCCATGAATAACTGTATTTTTCAATTACTCCCATTGCCAGAAGTTGTCTATCTCCCACTAAATTAAGCCAATCATTTTTTCTCTCAAAATTTTCATCTGTGCTCTACCAGTGCTTAGTATGTGCTTTGTCAACCCACTGGGGATGTCAGGTTGAATGCAACTAGTTTGGTCTCACCAAGCAATAACTGCAGTGAAGGTATTCGATGCAATGAAATTTCAGAACTGCTTATGATCAAGTGATTTGTTAATTCTAATTTCTAAAAGTCCTTCTCCATTGCCAACTATTTTTCCAAATGTGAGTGGAAAGGGAGATTATTTCAGGAAGTCATGACCACTTGCTTTTATGTGTTTATCTGAAATCTTTCTTTGGAGAGCTGCTCGGAGCCCAGTGAACAGGCCACGCGTGACAGACATTAATGGAGGCAGGGCCTCAGGGAGCAAGTGTGCTTTCAGGGCTAGTCGATTGTTTCCACAGTGCTCTCCGGGGCTGAGAAAATAAGCAATTGGAGAGCAGGGATCTTATCTTATACATCTTTGTTTCCCTCCCAGCTCCCAGCACAGCCCCTGGTGCATAGTAGGCAGACAATATGTTTACTGCCGGAATGAATGAATTAGTGAATTTGAATAAATGAATGGATGGATGATGGTGGACAGATGGTACCTGAGGGGGAATCTGCTGTATGCTTCAAGTTAAGCATGTCAGGGTTCAGCTCCAGTTCCTAAGCTAAATTTCTGTCCCTCATCAGACCAGCTCCTGTCTGTGGAGCCTCATGATCATGGTGCCTGTGGGTAGAGTGTATTCTGGGGGAGATGAGAGGTGCCTGATATGAGAGATGATATCAGAGATTAGTTAACCGTATGGGCTTTGTCCCAAGGGAGGTGTGTGAAATGAATCAGATTAAACAAAATTGATAATGTGAATGCTTAATCAAACAGACAAAGGTAGTCTGTGCAGCTAATTAGGGGCAAATAGAGCGTCCCTCTTGTACCTCATTTAACTGACAAATTGTGCAGACAGTTTTAATGGGAGTCTGTTTAGCAAAGAGAAGGCTGTATAGTTGACAGCTTGGCAAAATGTGGTTTCTGTAACACCACATGATGCTTATGGAAATTAGCCTGGTGCAGCTGAGCTCTGAGCAGTCCTGGGCTGTGCAAATCACAGCAAAACGGACCTTTCACAGACCACTGGCCGTCAAACTCTTAAAGGCAAAGGACTCACTTTTAGTATTTTGAAAGCTCAAGGCGTTTGGAGTCTGAACATTGAATGAAATCTAGTGTTACCAAACCCAATGCAGAAGTTGAAAAGCCATCTGAGAGTCTTCCTCATCAGAAAAGTGGAATCACCGTTCAGACTGATGAGAAGCTATGGCCTTTTGCAGCTAGAAGCGCTGACTCCGATGGAGCAAGGCAATTTGGGGGAGAACAGAGCGACCCAAGGCTAAAGATAATTTGGTTTCCTGAACTTCCAAAAGTTTAGGTAAATTTGTGCCTGACTCTCCTAGCATGCTCATCACGCTCTAACCCACTTCTTGGCTTCTCATCTTTTCACTTCCATTTTGCCTTCCAAACCCCAGTAGGCCCTGTCCCTTCTCCTTTTCCAAATTAAGCAGCTTCCTCCTCTGATATTTTCATGTCTTTGGACTAGCCACATTGTTGGAGACTGTGAGGGAATTTCTGGGAGGAAGTGTTGTTTCAGGAGTAGAGAGCGTAGTCAGCTTGCACTGGTTTCCCAGGTGGATGGGGAATAGAACTTTCCGGGCCTGTCCAGAAGAAGTCAAACTGGAGTCCCCACTGGCCACACCCATGATGAACAGCACCGTTTGCTGCTCTGTTGAGAATTAGGGGAAGAATAAAACCAGGGCTGCTGTTGAGACTGGGGACTCTCAGGGACTGGCCTGTGAGACTGGCTTCCCTGGGTTCTGTGTGCAGTGCTCAGTTGCATGGAGGTAGGCATGCGGGGGATGAATGGAGTCACGAGGCTGGCCTTCACCTGTGTGCCAGTCCCAGGACATCACTGTCTGAACACTGTAACTGGAACTTGAGGTTGGATTCACGTTGTGGGGATGAGCTCCCCCTCCTTGGGTACCCATGCGTGGCTCACAGTTTCCACCCCACTAAAGGGAATAAGGCCACGCATGAAGAGTATTCATTTAATGAAGTGATTTTTGTGAATCACTCCACCAGTCAGACACGGTTCCTTCCGGAAAATGAACAGTTTTGCATAAAACGGTCCATTAGTGTCAATGGAGAGGGTCTGACCTCCTTCGGCTCCTCTGTATGCCTAGTCAAGTGGAACTACCAGGTTGTGCCAGGACTGGAAGACCATGTCTCTACTCTAGAGATTTGACTCTACATTAGTATGCACCAAATGCAAAAATCAAGAGTTACTCCACTTTCAACTTGCAAAGTGTAATTTTAGCAAAGTTGGATAAGTAAACACTTGAACATACCCAGGTATACATGATTTTTTTTAAAGATAACTATGGCAAATAATGTATTGATTAACTTAAAATATTTTAGACCAGCAGAGTGACTGCATTTTCATCACACCAAAGCTACACAGGCACTCAAAACTGTGTTGGTGTTAACACAAATCATATATTTTCTTTACTTTTTGCTCTCAATTTTGGCCTTTGCTTTTTTGAGCAATGAATCAGTAGCAGCAAGTGACAATTTGGTAGAACACATTTGCTGGAAAAATGGGTAGTGTGATTTGGAGTCACTGTGAAAATAACTCCTGGGTCTTTTTTATTTTTTATTACATTTAATTTTACTGAATTAATTATTTACTTTTAACAGAAGGAAAAATTGGGTAATGAAAGAAATTTATTAAAGAAAAAAGAAGATATTCTGTAAAGCAAAAAATAACCAATAATATGTCAAAAATTAGCATTATCTTCTACTTTTGGTAAATTGCCCATGACCAGAACCTGTTTGTGTATATGAAAGCTTGCAAAATATTCTGATTCTTGGATTTTTAACTCTGTACTGGGATCATCAATTTCATATGATGGATGAATACTATTCCAAAAAGACATAAATATAACTGTTTCTGTACAGACAAACCAATTTTGAAGCAGTGGTTTTCAATTTTAAAGAAATACAATGGAAATAAAATTTTATATTTTGATTCCAATATTTTCATATCATTTACATAATTCTGCAGATCAGTTGTACATTTTGATTTACTCATGTTAACAGCAAAAACTCCTTTTTTAGGTAGTTTCTCTTCGAAGGAAAGGATCCATTAGTATATAATTCAGAAACAATGGAAAGACGATTGTGATTGAAGGAAGACTTTGGAACCTATGTTGTCCACATTAATGGTCCAGGATTGCATGCTTCAGCTTTGACTTGGACCAGCCAGGATTTGTGTTCTAGCTCACTCGGGGGGGCAACTTCGTTTTAAGACAGATTTTTTTCATTCCATTCCCTTTGGTTAGCTGCCTACAGGGTACCTCTTTGTTAAATCAACAGCATTCAAAGTGAAGTGGAGGAGTTAATTACTAGGGAAATGTTGTTTGCACACAACTGATCAACGTTCAGACCTCTCCAAATCCAGTTAGGGCCCAGATAATTAGGTTCCACAGTTCTGAGAACAAGTGCTTTACCTCTGAGGTTACTTGACCCTCCTAGGTAGAGCTAGTTATTGGAGGTAAGGGTGTCTCTGAGCCCTGAAGAAAGGGTTGGGGAGACAGGGGAGAGTAAGGGGAAGTGGGGAGAGGGGAATGAAGGATCACCAAAGTCAGGCCAATAGTCCAGAGTTAAAGGGGCTCTGGGCAGCAGGAGACTAGGACTGGATTAATAAAACAAGAAAAGGGTGGACTGTTTGTATGTTGCCTTAAATCAACATTAAATTTTTCATTCTGGATACTGATGTTGATGGAAAAAATATATAATAATACTGTTTGTATGTTGCCTTAAATCAACATTGCAATTTTCTTTCTGGGCACTGATGCTGATGGAAAAGAATATATACTTATTTGATAATTCAAATTCAAAGACAAACTTTTCCCTCTATCATTCCACAACTGTTTGATTTCACCCCCCTTTACATTTACTGGAGTGATTCTGGCTACATAAAGCAGACCTTTGTTTACAATATTAAGCACCTGGTAATTTGTTGCTCCTAACCTCTTTGATGTTAATTCCAAGTCTATCTTTTTCCTCTCTAGACCTTAGGTCCATGTCTGCATGATGGCAAGATACTTAGATGGCAGACCAGGAATTCGAGTATCTGTCACACCAGATTAATTGACAGTGTTACTTTCTCTAAGTGACATGGGAACTTAAGTTGTTTTTTTGTTTTTAAGATTTTATTTATTTATTCATGAAAGACACACATAGAGAGAGGCAGAGATACATGCAGAGGGAGAAGCAGGCTCCTCACAAGGAGCCTGACATGGGACTCAATCCCAGGCCTCCAGGATCACACTCCAGGCTGAAGGCGGTGCTAAACTGCTGAGCCACCCAGGCTGTCCCAGAATTTAAGTTATTTGTAACAACATTTAGCCACAATGCTTGGTATGTAATTAGTTAGGAATTATATGTTCTATTGAATGAGTGATATAGCAAGTTATTATATTTAACTATTTAATTTCCAAATTCTGAATTATTAACTGATACCACTTTCAAAGACATCAAAACAAGCCTATGCTTCTAAAAGGGTTTCTTGGGATCCCTGGGTGGCTCAGCAGTTTAGTGCCTGCCTTTGGCCCAGGGCATGATTCTAGAGTCCCGGGTTTGAATCCCACATCAGGCTCCTTGCATGGAGCCTGCTTCTTCCTCTGCCTGTGTCTCTGCTTCTCTTTCTCTCTGTGTCTCTTAAGAATAAATAAATAAAATCTTTAAAAAAATAATAAAATAAAAAAATAAAAAGTTTTCTTGAGCCTTTTAAATAAGCCAATTTTTAAATGATTACTATGATCACACACACACACACTATATATATATATATAAAGAGCTACCTCAACTTACCTTCATATCTCTGTTTGGTGAAATGTTCCAAACTGCATCTGTAGAACTCATTTAATGACAAAATTAACATTCATTTTGGAGAAAAAGGTATTCAGTTATCATTAGGATTCTGTAAATCTTACAACTATTTGCATTTTTTTCAATTTTTGCAGTCAGAACATGATTACTCCTAATAAATTTGCAAAACCCGTGTAAAAATTTTTAAAGGGCCACATGATTCAGTCGTCAGCTCTGATACTAACGAGTTCCATCAAACAGTATAACTGCTCTTCTAGGGTCTTGAACCTTCTTCCACCATCTGAAGCGACAAGCCGTCCTGCCACCTGGATGGCCTCCAACGATTTCTTGTGCATCACTGCTTGCGAGGGAGATTGAAGAGGGGAGAATCAAAAGCATATGGAAAGCCAGAAAATTCTCTTTATTAAATAGCAAGAATAAATAAAGCAAATTTTCAAATTCATTCTGATCCTTTTTTTTTCCTTCTAACTTCCAGAGGCTGCATCTCTCTGCCATCAGCAAATGTGAAGTTTTCCCGGACGGTTTCACCAGCAAGACCCAACGGAAGTGGGAGTGGGCAGCCGGTCACTGTCTACACAGCGCTGCTTGAGTTAATTGATAAACCTCTCCTTTTTATTATCGGTGCTAGCCTTCTGTCTACAGCCTCAGAGCCTATTGCCCCTGCAAGGCATTGAGATTTCCTTGTGGAATTCTAGCAGATATTGGAAATTATGGTGGCAAATTAGTAGGGGCCACAAACCAGAAGTGACAGTTCCAGTACCCTGATGGGGGGAATGTAGCAATCCCTTGCCCATAGCAATTGGCCAGGCTTATCATATGGACTAATCACAACAGATCTGGGGAAATAATGGGCACCAGATGTTATCGCTTTGTAGGCTTGGGCTCTCCAGAGATTACAGCCATGACAGGAAAGCTCCCTGAAAACAGGAACACGATTCTGTCACTTATTAATCAAACCGGGAGGCTGGGTGTGATCATCTACTCCTTCCTCAGCACCACGGTTTATTTCTGCTACGTTGATGAACGGGGAAAACAGTTGGGGGAGGTGCTGGAGGGGCTCCAGAAACAGAGACGGAGACAGAGACAGGAGGCAGGAGGCAGAAGAGAGAATCTGGACATGTCTATCACATGCATACACACACCATTCAATGTCATCTTTAAGCCTGGTTCCTGGAATTTAATTTCTTTTTTTGACTCAATTGTATTCGGTATTGACATATCAGGAAAAACTTTCTTAATTAGATCTTTTATTTTTCTCCCATTTTATTTATTCTAATTACTCTCAACTTTAAGAAGCTTATATATTTTTAATACATTTATGTGGCAAAAAGGAAAAATAAAAAAGAAGGGAACCTTAGTGATGAACCAGATTCTCATTTCTATTGGCTTTCCTGAGACTTCTCTGTAGACATTTTGAGGTACAATAAACTTAGTTCGTTAGAACTGTTAGGATTCCAGGCATGCTACTCCAAAATGTGGCGTGTTGGCAGAATGAATATTTTAAACTGAGGGAGTCTGAGAAACAACAGAAGCTAGAGGTGTCTCTACTCTTCCCCATTCTTGCCCCTGAAGCAGGTATAAGGCCCTCCTATGAGAGGTACCTTCCCTGTACCCGGAGGAAAAGCATCCTTATCTCCCAAGACAGAGGGACCTTATCTCCAAGACAAAGAGTCCAAACAAACAGGTCTTGCTAAGCTTCCTCATTTACTACTACACTTACCTCTTGCTCCTTGACCTGTTGCATTCCTCCATGACTGTCCCCTCTTTATCATACCAAATAAAAACACTCAGATTTAACCATTTCTTTGGGTCTTCATTTCCTGATGAAGGCTCTCGTGTCACATAAAACATGGTAAGTAAATTTGGATGATTTTCTTCCATTAATCTATGTCAATTTAATTTTCAGACCCAGCCATAGACCCTAAAATGGTGAAGGAGAACTTTTTTCCTCCCCCCTGGAACTAAACCCACCCTTCTTTCCCAAGCCCTCCTAGCTCTGCCTTATCACACTTGTGATCCTACTGTGGCGGTGAGCATTCTCTGAGGTCTGAAGTCATCTTGTACCTCTGTCTCTTTCTCAGCCCTGACATTCAGCCTCTCTCCAGAAGTCTTTTTCTTTCCCTGTCTCTGTCTCTCCTGTCACCTTCTTTTCCTTCTCACTGCTCCTGGCCTGGTTCAGCTTCACATCATCTCACTTCTAGAGTATTACTCTAATCTCCAGAATGCCTTCATTTGCCCTCCCCATCCAACCCATTATCTGACCTCAGCAGCTTTGCATCCCTCCCTACATCCTAAACTCCAACCTGGCCTATTCCTTGAAGTTCCTACCTCACGGCGCCCTCTCAAGCGCTGTCCTGCATTTGGCTGGGTTGAAAGCAGTGGAGGACAAGACAGGATGTAGGGAAGCAGCTTGGACACCTTTGGGAAAGAGAAAAACAGGCCCTGAACTAAAATATTGGTAGTCAAAACAAATAGAAAAGAATGGGACTGTGGAGATGAGCCAGTTCTAATATTCTTCAAGTTACCACAGTAGCTCTCTGGGTGTGAAGTGGACACCCGCTGTTGGCTGATGGCAACAACATCAATAACGCTAACACCTGACACTTCTGCAGGGTTTCCTATGGTCAGAACACTGCCTGAAGACCTCTTCATATCTCTCTTTTAATCCTTAACACAACCTTATGAGGAAGATACAATGATTATTGCTACCTTTGAAAACACTTTTTATGGAAGCTTTTTAAGCTTTTCATCATGGACAACTTAAAGTAATGAGAATAGTGTTATAAACTTACATATACCTACAACCCAACTCAACAACTGCCCATTTATGGCCCATTCTTGTTTACCTGTTTACTGCCAGTGTATCCCCAATTTCTGAATCAAATCTTAGGTATCATATCATTTTATCTATCCTAGCTCCACTTTAAAGAGGAGGAAACCATGGCACATGGAGGCTAAGTATGCTTGTCCTAGCATAGCAAGGAAGTCACACAGCTCAGATTTAAACCTAGGGTTTGCCACTGGTTGTCTTCCTAAATATTCTTATGCCGATGCTCTAATTGGCAATCCGCCAACAGTTTAGATTGCACTAATGGCCTCTATATACTGTAGATCCATGTGGACCAAGCCAGGGATTTTCCCACCAGCCAGTCACCACTGAAAAAGAGAATAACTTCTGTAGGTCTATGTTAGAGCTTTTGGAGTTTACAAAACAAGAACAACTTTGAGGTTCTCCTTCTCCCTCATGCCACATCCTTTCTGTGTCCTTTCATCTTCCACAAAGAGGCATGGGTTTCAAAACCAGACCACAAGAGCCCCAAGAAGTCTCTCTCAAATTGTCAACATCTTCCCTGTCCGGTGGCCTAATTAGGCAATGGCTGTCTACCCAGGTATTCTGGATCTTTCAGACACACAATATATTGTCACATATGGTTTCATTTACTTCTCAGCAACTTAGAGCTAGAAAGAAATTAAAGATATTCTCAACCAATATTTCTGGTCTGTAAGTGTTTGCAGCCAAGGTTATTTAAAGATAATAAATACTTATAAATAGGAGCCTCGCAATATTCGGGTTTGTGATTATTTGAAATAGTGCTTGGGATAAAGTTTAACCTATATTTTCCCTAAGAGATATGTTTGCCACATGCATTAATAGTGTGAGCAAAACTGAAGGGTGCATTTTTTCAGTTGATGATGGAAGTAAACGGTTCTCAAACCACTTTAGCAGAAATGCTCATTTATATACCACTCATGTGTCACGATTAGACTTTATCCGTTGCTAGCATGTTGGCCTCCAGTCAATAAAACTAGTCTCTTAGAGACTGCCAGTAAAGAAGATACTTATTCTGTTACTGTGTGTACTTGGCAAAAGTTTGTTCCTTCAGAAGTGGTTTATAATTCACTCTTCCCTAATTTAGCCAGGACTTTCCAGAAAGTGAATTCTTGTGAGTGAGGCTGGCTGTGAACATAATGGCGTCAGTGCAGACAGTGGCCCATCGTTCAGGCTGCCCCAATAGCTGATCAGTCCCCCACCAGGCCTCCTGGATAGACAAGAGAATCCTGAGTGGCTAATCCTCTACCCCTGTTGTTTCCCAAGGTGGCTTTTAAATTTGCAAAATCCTTTCTTAGCTTCCTTGCCCTTTTTATTCTATAGTGTTCCTGGTTTTTATTTCTAAAGTCACACTTGCTTTGAAATCCTTGCAAATATGATGATGAGAGATGAAGAAGAAATCAAGAAGGAAAACAGTCTTGTGCGAGAGGGAATAAAGGGTAAGGGTAAGGAGAGGACAGGGAAGAGCAATGGGTAGTGGACAAGCAAGGGAAGGAATGAGGCATGGAAGGAGGGAGGGAGAAATGCACAAAGCAGGGCAGCTTGAGGTGAGCACAGAGAAGAAATAGAAGAAAAGTAAAGGAGAGATGTTTCAAGAAGCTCCTATCAACCTGACAGGATGGGTCTACCTTTTTTACATTTCCTGAAAGCAACTTTATTTTTTTTTTCAACAGAGTCATTACCAGTTGTATGGCTTCCCTCCATCTATTCTTTATTCCTACAATTCAAGAGTCAGAAAAGAACATTATTTTCACATTAGCAACTCATTAAATGCCTCCATGTTTGTAGCTGAAGCACTGCTGGATCTGAATGCATTGTTTTTGCACATCTGAATGCCCACTTGGAGGCTTTGTCAGCCAGGGGATCTAGGCTGGAACCCTTCTGTCATGCATATGGGTAAGTGGGTGGGGTGGGGCTGTGTCGGAGTCATCCATCATCCTCCATCAATGTCACCACCACCTGCAGGGACCCAGCCAATGGTCAGTCAGTCACTCAGGCCTGACAGCTGGCCATCAGTTCCCCAGTGGGGCTATGTTCTGGGTTCTCAAGGTATTAGCCACAGACTCTTCTCTGCTCAGACCTAAGCTCTAGGAAGCTCTCCACCTTTAGAATTACCAAAGATATTCATGGTTTTGCTCACCTTCATGACAACTGGTCAGAGTCAGGCCAATTAAAGGTGAGATATGCTCTGTATTTACCTAAAAATGCTGGGTCATTACTTAAAATCAAATATTAGGCAGTTCAAGCAAACATGGCAGGGACTTTTATGCATGGCAAAACCAGACTTTTTTTATATCTTTATTTTAGTGTTGACACTGTAATATCAAGCAAATCCATACTAAATGCTTTCAGTTAGCTAATTAGATAAGGTACTAATGAGCTAAAGCTATCTCTTCATCATTAACCCTCTTTCTCTGAACCCTTTTTAAAAGTGAGGGCTAGAAATTATACCTCAATGTGAGATGAAGTTTACAATCTAAGTATACAGTGCCATGATTTTTTGCATATGTACACATCACTATAACCCCACATGTAGATCGCAATATGGATTATATGCCCCTTTTTCAATGACATATCTCATAATATCTCAGATTACAGTATTGGACAGTAAGCACTTAAAAGACAGGGTAGGGTCCTCATCTTTTTCCTAACATGTAGTTCTCACAAGTTATCTTGATCATAGTAGGGTCTTCATTTCTTTTTAAAATAGTGGTAGATTCTCTACATAATTTTTAAGGCAGAATAAGTCTTTAAAATCTCAAATACATTCTAGGAAACTTAACAAACAAGAGATCAAGGCTAGAAGAAAATATAAGAGAATGAAAAGGACAAAAAAAAAAAAAAAAAAAAAAAGCTCACCCACTTCCCAGTTGCCAACACTGAAATTCATTCAACAAATGTTTTTGGAACAAGTTCTAAATTCTTGGAATAACTGGTAAGCAAAATTCTGCCCTTGGAGAGTTTATATTCTGAAGAGGAAGTGACTCTCTAGTCTTAGAAAGAGTACAAGGATTCATATGAGAGATTCTTACAAAAAGCGAAAGATTCTAAACCTGTTTGAATTCTATTTTAGCAACATTTAGATGGAGTCTGATTTATCATGGCTCTTTTATTCCACAGAGAGGTAAGTGCAAAATGTACTGCTAGCCCAACACTGAAGGGAAAGCAGATGGGAGAAATCTGCACATTTATTTTAATTCAATATATGAACAGTTTGGACATAGCATGTCAAGACTTAGTCCCAGAATATAGGCTTAACACTAAATTCAAAATCATTGCCAATATCAGGGTGAAACATGTCATGGTAGCCATAAGGGGAATTCAACTGAATGCTGATGTCTCTATTAATTGATGTCCTTATTAATTGATGGGTCCATATCTGCTCTCTGCTTTTATTTCTTCTGCCTTGATCTTAACTCAGCTCTTTAAATCTGTATTTATCATTATATATATGCCTCATGCAGAATCAAGCCACCCTACTTTTTTAAGTCAATCCTGAGAGGCTAAAACATATATAGCAGCCTTCACGCCAGAGTCCACAGGAATCTGAAGTTATACTCACTAGACCAAATTGTACTGATTTGTCTACGTCTGAGACTCTTTCAACACCAACCAGGCACTCCGGGTTCCTAGAAGTGAGGCCCAGTTGTCCCCAAGTAGCGTCACTATCAATTTTTGGGTTGGTCCAACCTTTAGGTGGCCTGGGCTTCTCTGTGGAGGTCTCACTCTATGGCCTCACCAGTTTCCCCGCATGTCTGAATACCCTATCCTGAACCCCAACATGCCTGGTCGAGGTCCAGTTCTTGCCTCCATCTTCCCAGTGTCAGCATCCTGCCTTCTCTATAAAGCCGCATCACCTCCCAGCAGAACTGCTGGTGAGATTCAGCTTGTGAATGAGTCACCTGTCTTAGTTTTCCACTGCTGCACTGGACTAGGCTTTGGATCTCCCAGTAGATACTGAATCATATTGAGCATCTGCACCTAGACATACCCAACTGTCCTCCCCAGGACTACACTCTGATCTGTCTCTACCAGCTTGAGATTGCCTTGAGATTGCCAAAGTGCCAACCTGCTTTGAGACTGATTGTGCCAAAGTCTTACAGGATCTCACACCTTTTATTTATTTTTATTTTTTATTTATTTTTTATTTTTTATTTTATTTATGATAGTCACAGAGAGAGAGAGAGAGAGAGAGAGAGAGAGGCAGAGACACAGGCAGAGGGAGAAGCAGGCTCCATGCACCGGGAGCCGGACGTGGGATTCGATCCCGGGTCTCCAGGATCGCGCCCTGGGCCAAAGGCAGGCGCCAAACCGCTGCGCCACCCAGGGATCCCAGATCTCACACCTTTTAGTGATTTAATCATGAAACCCAGGACCAAAGGAATAAAACCTCGTAAGTCATTGTGTCCAGCACCCATCTTCATGATGCACTGCTTTTAAATGATCCTAGATGGGAGATATTAAAAATTGCTTGGAAGTCTGTAAAAATTTCAAAGTTTATGCAGAGGGCTAGATATTCCCACACAAGGAGAGAATACATGAGTAGGAAGAAATATTGCTTTTGTGGTAGAACTAAGTGATGCAGAACATTTTCAACATGTAATAGCTTTAACCAAAATTTCATCTAGCGTTTTGGGTTTCTGATTTTGTGTTCACTTTGATTTTACTCCAATCACCATACAGACAGAATCAAGTGAATTGAAATGAGACATCACTCAGAAAATCTTAGAACTAAAAGGATGCCCGTGACTTGAATTTCCTCTACTATAGTAAGCAGGGCTACTGTTACTTATTATTACTCATGTTCTGCTCATCCCCTCTAATAATGGGCAGCTCACTACCTCACAAAGCAACAAATTCTGTTAGTGAAAAAAAAAATCTGTCAAGTCATTGTTTTCTTGCTACTAATTGAAATAAATTTTGTTATTTCCTTCATCCAATAATAAAAAATAACAAATGTGTTGAGTGCTTACATTCCAAGTATTTTTATAGATTAGAATTTATGCCCAAAATAGGCATGATCTTCAACCCCAAAGTCTAATGACACAACCCCACAGTCATTAGGTCTTTTGGGAGAGATGTACTCTTAAGTAAATAATTACAACACATGATAAAAATGATAAAAATCAATGTGAAGAATTTCAAGCATTTTGGGAGAAGCAACTAACTCTGGCTGAAAGATAGAAGATTGGTGGACAGTTGAAATTTTCAGAGAAGGTGAAAGATAGCCTAAGTCTTAAAGAATGAATAGGAGTTTTGCCAACAGGGAAAGGTATTCAGAACAAACTGGTCCAAAGGAATATCATGCCAAAGTATTTTAGAATGCCTTATGTTAAAGATCACAGACCACTTGGGATCCCTGGGTGGCGCAGCGGTTTGGCGCCTGCCTTTGGCCCAGGGCGCGATCCTGGAGACCCAGGATCGAATCCCATATCAGGCTCCCGGTGCATGGAGCCTGCTTCTCCCTCTGCCTGTGTCTCTGCCTCTCTCTCTCTCTGTGACTATCGTAAGTAAATAAATAAAAAATTAAAAAAAAAAAAGATCACAGACCACTCAATACAAATTGGCTTGAATCAGAAGACGAGAAGGTCTGTCTCCAGGTATAGGATGATCTAGGGCTCAAGAACTGTTATCAAAAATCTGGCTCCATCCTTCTCTGACTCTCTCAGCTCTGCATTTCCCCATCAGGCTGGATCTGCTCATGGAAGCAGAATGACAAAACAGTTCCAGGCTGTATGTCTCCACCCTTCATCATCTAGAGGAATGGATTGTGGGAAAATTCTTGGGATTCATTTCTGCTTATTCGATCTGATTGGGTTTTGTATTTTACCATGTAGCTGATGGAAAGGAGCTGTGGTTTCAGCCAATCAAAAACCATACCTAAAACTGGAGGTGGGCCAGTCCCATCCTAATCACATGGCTAAGAATGAGAGAAAGTTAGGTGTTTCAAAGAGACATCAAAATATTGCCAGGAAGGGATGTGTATGATGGGTAGCCAGTTAACAACAACCTCTGTAAAAGGGCTGAAAAGAGCTTTTATGTATGGTTTCATCATATAATTAGAAGATTTATAATTTATATTTGGAGAATAGAAAGCATTTGGAGGTATGGCCACTGATGATATTTAAAAGGAGGCAGAAAGTCTACTGACAAAGGTAGTGCTTCATTAGTTAGAGTAACACTAAATTGCTGGAATAAAGAGCCCCAAAGCTGTAGTGGCTTAAATAAGGCAGGAATTATTTCTTTTTAAGATTTTATTTATTTATGTATTTATTTGAGAGAGAGAATGTGAGCAGGGGCAGAGGGAGAGGGAGAAGCAAACTCTCCACTAAGCATAGGAGCCTGACTCGGGGCTCCATCCCATGACCCCGAGATCATCACCTGACCTAAAATCAAGGGTCAGACGCTTAACTAACTGATTCACCCAGGTGCCCCGAGGCAAAAATTATTTCTAATTCAAAAAACAGATTTGGGGAAAATGGTAGTAGGTCAGAGATTGTGTTCCTTTCTTCTTATTGCTCTGCCTCCGCAGGGGCATTGACTTTGCATGCACTGTTGAAACTGGGCCATGACCATATCCCTGTTTTAGCTCATGGGACAGAGAAAAAAAGAAAAGCCAGGGGAGAGATTTTTCTTTTAATTAAGTTTATTCATCACTTCATTAATCCAGTTTATTCCATTGCCAAGAATTCAGTCACATGACCATGTCATCACAAGGAGGCTAAGAAGCATGGTCTCTGACTGGGATTGGAGTAGAGCTTATGTATCCAGGAAGAAGGAAAGAATGGATGTGAGAGGCAAAGAGCAAGTTGCCACAGATGCTAAGAACCCTGGTAGAATTATTTGTAAGCAAACAGGTAGCCTGAGATGATCAGAATCAGGTTTAAAATTTTTCACTAGAGTGTCAAAGGAGCGCCCCCAGGGAAGTCCAAATCACCAGCTGAGAAGATGTTACAATCACTCAAATGTGAAACGTTGGTCTGCACCTAAGGCACCCTTGAGATAAGAATCCGAGTTGACCCACAAGGGCCTCTCAGACCTTTTTCTGCTCCTTGTATCAGCCTTCTGTGATGGGAGTAGCTGCTCACCTGCATGGCTTGAAAATTCTGGAAGGGACCAAGCAAATTTAAAGACTCAGCCTACTCACACACATGCACTCAATGGATGTGAATAACACACCAAATGCTGTCAGGAACACAGACAGACCCATTCCTGCAACATGACAGGGTAGAGAGCAACTAATTTCTACTTAATACAATGCAACACAATTGGTCAACACAACAGGTCAGTCCCCCACTACAAAGAGTTATCCAGCCCAAAGCGTCAATGTTGCCAAGTTGAGAAACTCTAGTATAGCCTGACAGACTGGACATGCAAATGGACAGGAGCCAGAACACAGGTAAGAACTCTGACCCATAACCTCTGTAGCAGTCAGTTCAAAACAGCCCCAACGCTCCAGGACCACGTCAATGATGGAGAACTTCCCTAATGTTTGCCCCTATCCTCACTTTCACCTAGGATGAACCAGAAAAAGCCAAATGTGTCCCCATAGCCAATCACATAGGGTGCCCCTAATTAATTAGGTAATTAGGGTGTTATTGCCTAATTCTGCTACTCCTCCTACCATCAGCAAAGAGTTACTTCTGCTTGGGGGACCTCAGCAATCATCAAAAATAAAATGACAGCTGATAGAGAGTTGGATCCATACAGAACCACAGGTTAAAAACTAAAAAAAAAAAAAAAAAAAAAAGTGAGCAAACTCCACAGTCCCACCCAGACACAGAGAATGGAGAGACAGAGGGACAGACAAGGACAGAAGAAAATCCTGAGACCCTCTGATAATGGTGTCAGGGTGGGAAATGCTGGAGCTCAGTCACTTACTAGCTTTACTTACTAACTTGGGCAGCATACTTGGTCTCTTTGACCTACAGTTTCTTGGTATGTAAATAGGGGACTAAGGCGATCTGAGAGCATTCTGAGAATTAATGACAAAACTGGTGGGTGTGACAGTCAGGTGCTCAATATGGGGCATCGGTACAAAAGCCTTTCCATGCAATGTGTGTTTGTAAGTTTCCCTTTGTTCCTAAGAACATCTCCATACCGGTGGCAAAATATATATGTATTTTTAAATCTTTAACATGATGCTCCGCACACTGGCCCTCCACCCCAACTCAGACTCATTACCCTGGGGTGCCTGGTGACAAGATCCACAAGCTCCTTGCAGCTGGGAGAGGTAGCACATTAGAAATTCATTTTTTCCTGTCATAATAACAAAGTGCAAAGTGGCAGCCTGGGCATAGTTTCGTATGGGAAAACCCACAGAAAGGGACAGCTGAAGGAAGCTGTGCTTTTCTCCGATATTCCTTGTCAGGGAGCACCATCCTCAAAAGGAAGGCGGGAAAAAAAGAAGAGGAAGAAAAAAGTCCCTGTTGGATTTGGATGTCTCATTTCTAGTGGCAAACTGATCCTGCCCTCACATCTCCTTCGTCTGCCTGTTGCTGAGTGGCAGCGCAGACACCTAGTCCAGACTCCCAGGAATGCAGTCCCTTGGCAGCATTTCTCTCCAACCGGCTTGCCTCCATCCTAGAACGTCAGCCACTCAGATGACTGACATGAGGTCGTTTTGATTTGCTTATGGAAAAATTTCCTAAGAAAGCAAATTCTTGGGTTCATTCCTTAAGTCCTGGCTGTGGCAATTTAATTAAAAGAAGAGAAACGAGGAGCTTGTTTTTTTGTGCCAGCACACATTATGGGTAAAAATGGGTGTGTATGTGCATATATGCAAGTAGACTCATTTGCAACTTTGTCCAATGTCTCCAGGTACGGTGAATTGCTTGTAGGAAGTTAAGGCTAGATCTTCAATCCTGGAGGCAAGACAAAATCCAGAGCCTGTGATCATAGCTGCGTGGGTGGTTATGGGGTTCAGGACATGCTACCCCCAAAATGTGGCACCCTGGCACACTGAATATTTCAAACTGAAGGAGTTTGAGAGCATACCAGAAGCAGGTAGTCCCCTTGACTTTCTGCCCCCTCTCCCCTGAAGCAGGTCATAAAACCCTCACGTGAGAGACATGCCCTCCAAGTACCCAAAGGAAAAGGGCATCCTTCTCTCTAAAGACAACGAAGAATCTGAACAAATAGGTTTTTCCCAGTTTACAACGCTTACCTCATACTCCTTAACCTACCATGTTGCTCCATGACTGTCCACTCTTCAGACCGAGCATAAAAACACAGGTCTGCGTCTTTGAACACTCCAGTGTCACACAAAACTTACATTAAGTAAATAAATGTGAATGCTTTTCTCCTGTTATCTTGTCTCTGCTGGTTTAATTTTCAGATTCAGCCAGAGACCCTAAAGAGGTGAGGAGAACTTTTTCCTTCCCTACAGTGGCTTCCTGACTAGTAACCAAGTCTTGCTTAAAAATCTACTATATGGAGTTGGAGGAAATGGTTATTAAAATAGAAGAACCAGGTATTCAGGTTGACCAGTAAAGTGGTGCCATAATGTCTTTAGATACAAAGGCAATTTGAAGAAGTGTTCCAGTGCCCTTGGGGCGATGTTTGAGACAGAGACAAAACTGTCTTCTCCATTAACAAGCAAAGTGCCCATGATACTTTTAGGGACCTACAAAAATCTATTACATTTTACTTGAAAAAGAAAAAAAAGTTGAATATTTAAGTTTATGTAGTAACATATTGATGTTATTTTGGCAGGAGGAGCTCACTAACAATTATACAAATGAAGGAAGTCAAAATTCTTAGACTTTTATTTTATTTTAAAGATTTTTATTTATTTATTCATGAGAGACACAGAGAGAGAGGCAGAGACACAGGAAGAGGGAGAAGCAGGCTCCCTGCGGGGAGCCGGATGCAGGACTTGATCTCCGGATCTTGGGATCACGCCCTGAACAAAGGCAGACGTTCAACCACTGATGCACCCAGGCATCCCAAAATTTGCAAACTTTTTTTTTGTTGTTGAAGATTTTATTTATTTATGCATGAGAGACAGAGAGAGAGAGAGAGAGAGGCAGAGACACAGGCAGAGGGAGAAGCAGGCTCCATGCAGGGAGCCCCACATGGGACTCGATCCTGGGTCTCCAGGATCAGGCCCTGGGCCGAAGGCAGCGCTACACCACTGAGACACCCGGGCTGCCCAAAATTTGCAAACTTTTAAACAAAGTAACATATTTAGGAATCTATAATCAACAAGGAAGCCTAATGAACTTTTATGGAAAGAACGTTTAGATATCCACAGATTAGTAGATTCTTATTCCCCTCACGCATATACTAACATTAATCAAATTTGATTATTTTTCATTGAAATACAATTGACATAGAATGTCATACTAATTTCAGACGTACAACATATTGATTTGAGAATTCTACACATTCCTCAGTGCTCACCACTTTTTTTTTTTTTTTTTAAATTTAGAGTACCTAACCGCTCCTGCTGTCTCCTCCTGCACCTGTCCTGCGCTCCCAGCTCTCCCTCCTGGGCGGGATGCAGGAAGGCCTCTGGACTAGTCTCTGGCAATCCGCGTCGACCAGCAGGGGTTGCTAGAGAACAATCCAGGCCCCTAGGTCTGCGGGCAGAGGTGCCCACGCGGGAGGGGAAGCCCTGGAGAACCCGGAGCTGCGGTGGGCAGTCAGGCGCGGAGCCACGCGCGACGCCAGAAGTTTCGTACACGGTGGAGACGTCAGCCGTGCCGGGCTTAGAGGTTTAAAGCAAACACGCTGTAAGTGGTAAGAAGGTTCTGGATCTTTGTGAGCCATACACGGACCTCAGCTCGAGTAGAGCGCCTGTGTGTGTATCTCAGTGACCAGGGGTCTGGGGACGCGGGGAGGGAGTGGAGGGAGCAGGAGGGTCTCACTGCGCGGGCCTCCTGGGGGAGCCTGAAGAAATGAGGAGGCTCAGACTGCCCGGAAAGGGGGGATTTTCATGATTTCTTTGAGGCTGCTTTTGAAAAAGGCGAGATTGAGGTTTGAACTCTAGTCTGGCCGAGAAAAGGCCTGCCTGAAATCCTTGCAGGCCCCACCGACTGAAACTGCAGAGGACCCCGTGGATTGCTCACTGGTGATTTCCTCAAGGCCTCCAGGGGCAGCTCCCGTCTGCTAAACAATTTCGGGGGCGGCGCAGAGTGGCGGCCAGTCGGAGTGGAACTGCCAGTTTCAGCAACGGGGTCTTGAAGGGGCCTTTGCTGTCTTGCTGCTGCCTATTGTGCTAAAGAGGTTTCTTTGGGGGGAGGGGAGGGGAGCTATGGGGTGGGTTTTTTTTTTTTTTTTTTTTTTGGCCCGATTGTAAATGTTTTGAATTTAAAAGACACCCAAATTCATTAAATGTGTGAAATGATGGGAAAAAAAGTGTGAAATTGTAACAGTCGGTTTGTAGTTGATTAATAGAAATCTCTTCTAACAATCCCCAGAACCTTCCGGGGGTCATTGGAACAGAGCAGCTGTAGAGACAGCAGGAGTGATTCTGACACTGCCCAATGAGGGCCTGTAGAGTTCCAGACAAGTGGGCAGAGTCCCATGCACTCTGCACTCTTGGCGGCCTCTCAGAGATGATTGGCTGCAAGGTCAAATTAATATGCAGAACAACCAGCAAGGTGCTGCTTTGCTCTTGGTCTTGGAGGGGTTTGCTTTTAAGATACATTAGGATTTCGTAGTGGATGAATCACTTGGGAACTAACTCGCCCCTTTCGCCCCAGGTAACTGCTCACTCAGGGCCACACTGATTTCTTAGCTTGACCATCTGTGCAGAGATTCATAATTCACTGTGCGGCAGCAACTTTGGGGTGTCCTGAAAGGGTCTATTTAATGAGCAGAAGACTTGGCGGTTGATTGGAGTCTCCAGTTCCCAGTTCACCACACCTCCCCTGTTGCAGACAAGCCTTGAAGGGGCTTGGGCAAGGGAAGGAAAGCAAAAATTGCCTTTCTTTGGAGGAGCGCATTTTTCCATAATTTTTGGCATCTGCCGGCCCCAAACCTGTAGTGTTTTTTTCTCTTTGAAACCCTGCTGCAGGCTACCATTCTGAAGTTAAAGGATTTTGCCTTCGAAGAGGTACAAAGGAAACATCAAAGTAAATGTCCTCACAGTGACATAAGGATAGAATAATGGTGACCTAGCAGCCAGAGACTTGGCCAAATGCTGAAAGTAATTCACGCCACTCACTAACAATGGGGGATGTGTGACAATGATATATACCAGGAGACAAGGACAACCACTTTGCAGGGCTTCGATGCCCTACAAACCCAATTGTAGGCAGATCAATACTGTCATAAGACAATTATCAAAGACCATCAGCACATCATATTTTCATACCATAAACAGCTCAAGGCGCCAGGGATGGCTTTCCTACAGAAAGCACATAGCATAAATTTGAAGGGTGTGAAATTGACATGATTAATAATTATAGTTATTAGCACATGTGCCAGCTGCTCATGTATGGTTTATCCCTTGATTTATGGTGCCATAAATGCCCATCTCTCCCTCTGATGCTGAATCAAGGGGGCACACAACCGTGGGCAGAATGAGTCTTTCTCATTGCCAGGAGTTTCATCACAAATAAAAGAAAAAAGTGGGTTGAAAATCACCCTGGATCTGGAGACACCTCGGTGAGAGGGAAGCTGCCTTTTGTTTGCAGGGCTGCTTTATCGGCTGCTGAAACCTGTCTGTTCAATGTTCCCAAAGCCTTTGAAGTTTGGACTGCAACTAACAAGGGGCTATAGTTTTCCAGCCCCCCTCACTCCTTCGAGCTGTTGCCAGGCTGCAAACAATCACTATACATATTACAGATGAAATCGCTAGGGCCGACAATGGAAGAGGCAAAAAAGTAATCTTTGGGGTGCCACAAGTTAGAGCTTTTGTTGTCAAGTGCAACTTGAGAGGGCTTTTCCTGGACTTTTGCTAAATGTTTTGTTCCATATGATTATAAACAGATCTGGACATTAACGGGATGTCAAAATATACTTTAAAATCAGCAATTATCATGTGAAGACAAAGAGATGACTCTAGGGGCCGGTAAAGACCCAAGCCTAAACACATGAATTTCTCTTACTATTAGCCTTTAAAATATGAATGGATAACTTCCATTGGCATCATGACTTACGTAATATTACACTCATGTTCAAGAAAAAAATTAAAGGATAGTAACAAACATGAAACCCATGTCAGCCAGTTGAAGATCTTTCTTTACTATTTGACACATGTCTAAAAATTAAGAAGAAAAGAGGTAGAGAATGCAGAAAAGTTTTTTTTTTTTAATTTTAGCATCATAATTACTTGAGTACATTTAGAAGGGATGCTTTTTATAAGGGCTAAACTTAAAACCTGCAATCTAAATATGGAGCTCATAGGGCACATTAAACTTTGCCAAAGATGAATGAAAATGTCTTTTATAGATTTCCCCAACAGTCAAACAAAGAGGCACCAAAAGCGCTGGAAGACTTTTCTTCTCCTGCCATGCTCCTCACTTCTTCCCCTCCTGTTCTGAGCCAGCAGCCCCAGCCAGCCTGGCAGCCTGGCTTTAGACGTTTGTGGCTAGTCCAGTGGGGTGGGAGGTCTGAGCAATGGAAGCTGCTCCCTTTTCCGTCATACCTGGCTCAGGAATTCACCACCAACAGCTAGCTCCCACCCTGGAAACAACATCAAAATCTGAGGATCATTTATATCGCTAAGAGATTGACTTTGACAGAACGTGTATATACTCACAGAATTTCAAAATACTGCATAATGACTCTTTTCCACGCTGGAAAGAACTCAGATTCCCAAATAATGATCAGATGGTGGTTACAGTATGCCATGGAAAGCTAAAACATATTTAAAAGGCCAGCAGGCAATTCCATGTGCTCTTTGAGGACAATAGATGTTCCAGTGATACCTTTGGAAGTCATTTACGAAAGAAATGGTACCTTTTTTTGATGCAAGCTTCAAGAAATACGAAGCTGAAAAAAGATGTTTTAAGCAAATAGTGTTTAAAATAAACATAATTTTTCCCTGACTAATGAATGTAAATAAAAACGGGTAAGTCCTCAATCTAAAGCTCAAGAAACATAATGTCCGCAAAGTATTTAATATTTTAATTAAAAGCAAATCTAAAATAAGAGCACTTTTCAAATGAGTCACCTGTTTCAAATGTAATCCTATATATATATTATATATATATATAGGATATATATATATATCAAGTTAATGTTATTACTAATGCTTTTGAGGCAAATTATCATGGACAAATCACAGAATTAAATATTAAATATTACTTAACTTGAAGAAAGAACAAAAAGAGGAATTTAAAAGCAAAAGATACTTTAAAAAAAATAGAACGAATAATGGATTAGATCATGAAAACTCAGATAATTCGTGTTCTGAAAAAAAAAACAGTTTTTTTTCAAGTCTTTAAAGAGTTATTTATATGCAGTGATAATTGGGCCCTACGTTTGAATTGTAAGAACACAGATCTTAGCAATAGTAAAGAGAAGTATAATAGTGTAAGTTAGTGGATAACTTTTCATGTGGCATATACCATAATTTTAATTTTTAAAATTAATTTTAAAATTAAATTTTAATTTTAAAGGAGGAAATTTCAGGATTGGGACTAACAAAATATCTTACAAAAAACTAGACATATGGACTCTAAACTATTATTAGTCAAAGGGCCATTTCAGATCTTCTAAACTGCTTTACTCTGCAAATGCAGGGACTAGAGGATATTTAATTAAGTGCTTTGAAAAGAGCAGATAAATGAAATAATAGTCACATATTTAAAATATCTTTTTTCCAAAGACTAAATAATGAGTGAATTTTCTTGGCAGTATTTAGAAGATAAAGAAATATTTATTTTTAATAAGCCAACAGAAAGAACTGGGGTCCAAATCAGTCTTTGAACTTGAGTTTTCTGCAGAATAAAAAGAAGGGTTATGAGCAGACAATTAAAAACAGGTCAGAAGGCAAAATCAATACTTTTATCCATGTTGACTTAGAACCTTTAATAATCTCCTTCTCCTCCCTAAGTGATCACTGGGTTCCCATAAAAAAAATGTGCTGCGTCTACATTCTAGAGACTCAGGCTATGCACTCAGTAGCACTTGATTTCCTTGATATTTCTGCTTGGCATACTGTTGCTTCATTCCTACTCTTTTTCTGAAAGACTCTTCCAGAAAGATGCTTTCCCTTGATTGTGGGGTGCTTGACCTTTGGCTTCTCTTTTGCATATGGTCTTTCCAACTAACACTCGTGCTTGGCTGGAGCCTTTTGCCCAGGGCAATTCAGATCTTTTGTAATCATCAAAATCTCACAAGTTTTCTCAATTGTGATAGAGATGGTGTTTGTTTAGGGACTCTCCCTATTTATCCTCTTCTTCTCATTCAAGTGCCCCGGAAAATACTTCTTTGAGTTCCCTGATATTACTTAGACACATTCAGGTTAAGAGAATGGCTGTAGCCGTCACTAGTTGGTAAGCTAACTATATTGTAGACCTCTGCCTTCCAGTCATACATGACATTTTGGTAGGTCCACAACATGGTCTCTGCAAAGGAAGGAAGCCATTGCTTGATATATCTTTGGTTCAGGTTGTTGCTGGCTGCTCCATTGTTGCTATGACAGTTGACCAAACAAAATGACTGGATTATGAATTTTGTCTCTTACTTCTTGGTCAATACTGGCATTTTTTAGTAGGGTACTATAACATAACTGGTTTTATTTTTGTATTCTAAGGGGAAAACTTTTACTGAAAAAAGTTTTCCCTCATTGCAGACTGATTCCTTAAGGTTGATCACCAGATTATAACTGTGATGAGTCTAAAACTTACCTATAATCTCTAACATGATTTCTTGACTGCATTTTTAGAGAGTCCAGGAATCCATCTATTTCAGGGATGTGAATGACATTCATAGAGTATCACATTGGAATACTTTCCTGGAACAACTCAACAGTGGCTTCCAGATCCCTTGTTGCATCCTAGAGCCTGGCTTCATAAGGTAGATTTAATAAAACTAAACCTAATCCGTAGCCCAGAAGTAATTTTTTGGTGACAGAGAATGAATTAAAGAGAACATCAATTCTGACACAATTGGCACATCACAGAGGAAGAGGTTTAGGATCAGAGTCAACCTCTTTGGGTAGCCAAATTTCCTTAAAAGCTGCCAGAGACCAACACACTAATGGTATTAAATGCTTTTGGAAGTTAAACTATACATATGTGGCCACGGTATATGCCAATCAACATGTAGTTTGGCCACGGATGGAAGTTCAATGGAGGCTAATTATTCCTCAGGGGAGGAAAGGTACCAAAGATTTAGTCTTGACTTCAAATAATTCACTATATCATTGAAGAGATTAAACATAAAACTTATAGAACAAGAAATTATAAAAATGGCCAAAGAATGTATAATGCCAAATGAAGGCACAGAAAAAAACCCTGCCACTGGATTTCTGAAAAATGAGTGATTAGGTGAGAGAGGCCAAAGGAGGCCTTACAGAATGGATGAGATTTTTATTTGATCTTGAATGGAGGGATGGATTTGATAGGAGAATGTGGAGGGCCCTGCTAGTAAGAAGAATGTTGGAAGAAGAGAGCTGTTTGGAGAAGGTGAGTGAATATAGAGAGAAGGGCAGGGCCTAGGGATCGAGCCACAGGACTCACTAACACTGAAGTGGATCCACTGCTCCCAACCTACATGGGGTGCCACGTGGCAGAAATGAATCTTTTAGTTGAAAAGCTTTTACTGCTGTTTATTCTAAATCCTTCTCAACTGTCAAAATATCCGTGTTCTTTCTCTGCAATGTCTGTGTGCCCATGGATAACAAGTCCTGTGCCTGCACATTGTTCCTAGTCTTGTGACTTAGATGCAAACTCTCAGCTGAGCTGAACTGCCACCCGTGGTATAGGAATCTGCCCATCTTGGAGTGGCCACGTCCAGTCCTCCACTATTCTTCTAGGAAAGATAATGATCCAGATATCTTTAAAACAGAGCAGTTGTGAGCATGTTAGAACTATTCCATAGTTAAGGAGGGGATATTGATATAATTCGTAAGGAGTACAATGAGTTTAACATTCAACTGACTCCAGTTACCTTGACTTAGATTTCCTTATTCCTTAGGTTCCATATTTCCTAAAATATGGGCAAACCACCCCAGGTATGAAGAACTAAAGGGAACTTCTTTGGGACTTCATCTTCTCATGCACTCTCCATGTTTTCCTCCTTGATAAAGCAAATTCCCTCATCAATATCCTATGATTTTAGGACATAATGATGTCACAAATGCTCTGTCATCACAGCCTCTCATGTGGACTTGAGGGATATTTAGATGCTACTTGTTTCTCTTAAGGGCCAGAGGACTTCTTTGTAACTTTTTCTACCTATAGGCTAGAATCAATCTTTAGATGGTTGCTAATTATTCTTTCAGGAAGTCCTGGAAGGCTTGATGAATTGGTTCACTTTTCAAGTTACTATTAGATCAGTTTTATCACATTTGCACAGCCAGACACAAGAGTGTTGTGCCTCTAATGATCTAGTCTATTATTTACTGTTGTCTTTTTAGCCAAAGTGAGATATTAGATTGCTCTCCGAGAGTAATAGCTCCTCAATGCTTCATAGTGGAGTTATCTTAATAGAGCTTTGGGAATCAGTGACTGTTTCTGTTGTAGGATGGCAAGGTTTTCTCATTCTCACTTGGTACTGGCCCTCGCTCAGCTTCCCCAACAATAATTGACCTAAAGTCCATTACAGCTTCTTGATGGTCTCTCTTACTACACTGTAGATTTTAACAAAAAGAATTCAATGTGATACAGACTAAATCCCAAACTACTCTATAAATCATTCTCTCAGGAGAGCAAATGAAGGCAGAAACAACATAATAAAAGTAAGTTGAGATATAGCCACCAATTGATCAAATGGCAAATAATAGCATAGAAAACACCCTTTGTTGCCCTGATGGTATACCAATGAATAAACACTAATAAGACTTCAGGACGAGTATTTTCTTTTTAGATGGGCACGAAGTGTAGAAATGAAGATACATATCATTATGCCCCTGGTATGTGCATGCAAAGTGAGGTGGGAAAGAAAATGCTGTATTTCATCTCAATCCTCAAGATGGTACCCTGTGATGAAACATGCTGAGTGAATAAATGTAACTCATCAGTTATGAAATGTTTCCTTTATTCAGAAAGGAAGCAGCAGTTTTCTTCATAACCTTCTGATTCACAACCTACTTTTTTTGTAGCTATTGCACATTAAGTAAATAGACTTTTTTAAATGGAAAGAAAATTATCACTTTACTTTTCAATTTATTCTCACTAGGCTTCATTTACTTCACCCTTCTGTGCAATTTAAATGAAAAATTGGAAAAATGCATGATCAATTTTAGGCCACTAAAACATCAATTAGCAAACTGCTGTTCAGTTCTTTTAATAGGCTTATTATAATCTTGGAATCCCAGAAATTCTAGATCAATCAGCAGTCCCTATAAGGCATTGTAAAAGTAAGTGAGACCTAGAGGCTGCAGTCCCTGCCCTTAAGTTGTTAACCTGGTTCCTAAGAGGACAGTAAGTCAGGAAGACAAGCACTTCTCTGGCCCATTTTCCTGCATTGGTATCACGTTGTGAAGCATCAGCTTATATACCCTCAAAGTCCGTAAAAAGTTGGTTTTGACCATATCATATAATGTAAAGAATGTATAATAATACTGGATCAACTATTCTTTTATTCATGACCTCCAACTATTTACTGAATGAACTGGAATCTTCAAGGGTATTTGGGTGAAAAGAGGTGATAAGGAATCACCCTTTCTAGGCTTTCTTACCTAGAAATTACTACTCACTCTCATTCAAAGGTACCATTCCCCAGGAAAAGTACCTTGATTCTCTGAGTTTGGTGTACCCCAACTCTAATATAACATTGATCCAACTGGGATGGTTTTCCTACTTGTCCTAACATTGATTCCCGGTAGGACAGGGACTGTTTTCTATTCCTTTTAAAATTCCCAGACAATGGGGTGTCTGGGTGGCTCAGTTGGTTGAGTGTCTGCCTTTGGCTCAGGTCATGATCCCAGGGTCCTGGAATTGAGCCCCACATTGGGCTCCCTGCTCAGTGGGGAGTCTGCTTTGCCTTCTCTCTCTGCCCTTCCCTCTTCTTGTGCTCTCTCTCTCTCTCAAATAAATAAACAAAATCTTTATAAAAAATAAAACAAAATAAAAAAAAATAAAACATAAATAAATAAATAAAATTCCCGGAACATAACATAGTTCCTGATATTAGTTATTAGTTAAAAGAATGACTTATTGAAAGAATGAACAATGAGACTGGAGCTTGTTTATCAGGATCCTCAGGGAACCAAAATGGGATTCACCTGGGAAATTATTAAATTCTTAAACAAGGCCCAGGTCATCATGGAGAAGAAATTTTAGAGATTTATTCCAGGTCAAAGGGGTACAAGAAAGTGTATTCGGCTGACTGATTACCCTGAAGCAGTCGTGAAAATGTCAGTGGCTCCTGAATGACAGTGAGCAAAGACTGATGCTATACCCCATGTGCCATTGATGACCTAAGGGATCTTTGACCCATCAACATTTATTGCTGCCAGTGGTGTGGACTCCTGGACCCAGCACCCACTAAAGACTGTCTCACATACCAAATGTGTTTTCTGAAATGTCTTTTTAGAGAACCACCTCCAACACAATCATCGAATACCTACTGTGGTCCATCACTGGGTATGGAAATACAAGATGTACAAATCCATCATCACAGAACCATCCAAATGGACCTATATCAGGGAGTTTCCAAAAGTATCATTGTTCTAGGGTTTTTTCAAGCTATTTTTTAAAATTAAATTTAACTTAATTATTTTTTTATTTTTATTTTTGGAGATAGAGAGTGCACACAGGGTGGAGGGAAGAGAGCAGAAGAGAGAGAGAGAGAGAATCTCAAGCAGACTCTACACTCAGCAGAGTGCCCTACTCAGGGCTTGATCTTATGACTCTGAGATCATGACATGAGCCAAAATCAAGAGTCAGATGCTTAACTGATGGAACCCCTCAGATGCCCTGTTCTCAGGTTTTTCCAAAATTTATTACTGATTTTAGTAAATAAGAAAAGCAAAGAAAAGCCGCAATTGCTATGTAAAGTATAATGCAGTCGGCAACATATGCCCTGAATTTGTTTCTCTCTGATGTACTCTGGCTGGGTGTTGTTGGTATTAATCCTTTTGAAGCTATGAGACTGGCAATACTGGATCTGCTTCTTGGATAAATAGCTTAGTGGTCTGCAAAAACATGATCTTAGCCAGATGCCTTCCTCAAAATTTGGAGCAAATGATAACTCTATGTAGGAATCCGTTTTTAAATGGATCCCACACTTCCATGTGGGATTATTTCTCTCCCATGTATTTTTAGGTCTCCCAAGTTATTTGCAAAGCTTCTCTTTGACAAGTTATTCTTTTATCCATTTTCTTTTACTAAAAAAAAAAAAAAAAAAAAAGTCTGTGTTGTTTCCAACCGGATGAATACAAATGAATACATAACTACCATTATTATCAATTTTAGTCCAAAGAAGAATAAATGAGAAACTTCATATTTCAAAGCCTTTTTCAGAGCTTATATTCAATACATACAGAACATAGGGGGATATTAGTCAAAGGGAACAAAGTTGTAGTTATACAAGTTGGATAAGTCCTCAAGATGTACTACACAGTATGGTGTCAACAATCTTGTATTGTACACTTCAACATTTGCTAGGAGGGTAGAGCATGCATTAAATTATCTTTTTACACCAAAATAATAATTATAAATAAGAGGGCAGGAGGAAGATTTTGGAGATGGTGGATAAGTTTATGGCCTAGGTTGAGGTGATGGTTTCGGGGGTGTTTACTTATTTCCAAATCCATCAAGTTGTCTACATTAAATATATACAGTTTTTTGTTTGTTAATCATACCTCAGTAAAGTGGTTTAAAAATAAATGGGTAAATAAATCAATAAACACAGATGAAACTTGTATCAGTAAATTTATGTGGTGACAACTAAAAAACCAACCAACCAAACAAGCGGCCCGCAGAGATGCCAGCGATAAAGGCAATTTACTAGACAGCTGGGATCATATTTACTTAAGTGAAGGGGGGATCACAATAAATTAATAGGTTCAAAGATCTATCCCAGTAGATGGGGCCTAGTCTGGAGTCTTGCTAGTAGGTAAGGGAGTGAATTCTAACATTGAGCCTTATTATAAAACGACCTCAGATTTTCCTCATAAGAATAAAGGAGACGCCCTTAACATTTTTGTCTGTGTGAAAAGAAGACATTAATCTTTATGTCTGTTTAGGTAGTTTTACAATGATACTCTGTCTATTCAAGCAGTTTTTCTGAGACTGTGTATGCTAAAACCGGCATCTGCTCAGCTCACCCAATTCAAAACAAAAATTTGCATAATCTGTATTTGCATAGCAGCAAGTGGGTGGAGTTTAGGCAAGTGCACAGATGAACATAAAAATCAAATATGGGCAGGAGGAAACTCAATTTCATTATAAAAAACCATGTTTGTTTAAACATAAAAAAGCTGTGTAAACAATCCTAATGTGTTTACCGTAGTTTAGCCTACAAGGCTCCCATTTTGTCCTCATCCTATTAGCAGCCCAGTTGAACAAATGCAAATAAACTCATGCTGCTCACAAGAGACTTCCATTTAAAATTTACTCTTAGAAAAATATAAGAAATAGGATGGAAAACCATGAATGGGATGATGTGTGCCATCTGAGGGAAAAAAATTTACAGACAATGATTCTCAGGAGATATCATGAGAGGTTTTTTTTGAAAATTATCCAAGCAGTCACAAAAACGAATTTATTTCAAAGTTTGTATACAGAAAGACTGAGCAATTTAAAAGTGAAAGCAAGTAAGACAAGGAGTGAAAGAGGCAGGGATGGAACATGGGGTTAGTGAGAATAATTTAGGGGGACGACATCCCTGTGATAAAGACAAGGAAAGAGAAAGACCGTTGAAAGGAACATTCACTTAAAAAAAGTTTTGACACAAATAGAGTGCTATCTGCACTGGTTAGTCCTCAATACATATACCTTAGGCCTAAGAAAGGAAGACTCTGGCACTAGCTGTATAGCTAATATGTTGTGGACTTGAATCTAACCAAATGTATTGTCATCTGTGGTCAGCAAATGAGACCATAATGTTAGGTCTATCATAACACAAACTGTGTATTAATGGAGCCATTAATCACCATCAAAACTGTATTAGGAGTGAAGATAGCCAAAGAGAGCTTCACTGACAGCAAGTGGCCATAAACCTGTCCAAAAACTAATTTGATTACCATCATACCAGCATCTGTGCCACTTATGAAGGTTCATTTTTTTGATGAAATTAAGTAGACAAGTCATTCATGCGTATAATAGACATCTAAATCATGGTAAACATGTTGCTGGCAACAGAAGTAGTTAAAGAAAGTGTGGGATTGTTTTGGTGTCTGAATGTAGAACCAATTCAACAGAAAGTGTCTTTTGCACAACAGTTGGGGACAAGATGCCATCAAAGAAGCTGAGGATGAAGCCAAATGCCAAGTGAGAAATACATGGATACAGTCAGCTGGTGAGATTCAGGGAATGTTGGTTGTTTACAAGAAGGAATGTTTTGCCAGGATAAACTCTCACTCTTTATGGGTCATAAATGTTCCTAGCAAACAATCTGTTTTATTTGGAGACAGTTGGATCCGTTAGATTTTAGTCCTGACAGACGGAATTGTGGGATGTCATATTTAATGACAGCCTAGAGAGCGCGCCTGGAATGTGTGTTAAATGAGAGAAGGGATGAGCTCGGTTATGGAGAATGACTATGTGCCACCCACTCACGCAGTTTTTCAGCTAGCTATTTATAAAGAGTCTGGAATGCCTTGGCAGTCTGCACTTGTGTAATTTTGTCTTAAAACAAACCTGGCTTTATATTCAGTAAATTTTCATTATTCTCTTTCTTTAGCAAAATCATCTCCCTTTCCCAAGATTCTAAATTATTCAAATGAGTAGAGGATTGATACTATCCAGTGACTTGGTGAAAAACAAGTCTGTTCTGGCATTTATTTCACAGAGAAAATGATTCATTTAAAGAAAAACACCAGGTACATTTGAATATAACGGAAAGCAGATCATTTTAGGTACAGGACATTAAAAAAAGACCGGATGTACCACATCCAAAGAGGCCACCGTATGATGCAGCTAACTCCTGTTGGCTCAATGCTCTCATCCTTGGAGACAAAGCCCCATCTCTGTGTATATGTCTATTTGGTTATATTGCCATACAGATGTGTGAAAGCTTCCAGGAGAATAAATGAACTTGAGGGATGGGGATTTTTTCCTTTTCATACCAAGACCCAGAGCACTTCCCCCATGAACATCTCAGCAACAAAATAGCGAGAGTGACACTTCTCTCCAGCACCTCCTGAAACATTATGTGGCTAATACCCAACACCTTGTCACCGCGGTGAGAAAGCTCGAGCCTCGGGAAGCTGCCCGCTGCTCACAAGCTGATGCCTTGTAGGCCTCCCCGTCTTACCTGAGTTTGCAGATGGGCCATCTCCCAGGTGGGCCTGGCCAAACACTCCTCATTAATCATGGCTTAAACCTCTCTCAGTGGGAAGACCTCAGGTTAGACATCATTTGGAAACAAATTGGGTGAAAAATAGCTCTGACAATAAGGAGCCCACACGAATTCCCCTGTGAGAGCTTCAGCGGTGTGAAAACAGCCTCTTCCAAGACACTAAATGATCTGTCAGTTAGTGAATGACATTATAATCCAGTTTTATGTCATATGCAGCTTTACGCAGTTGCTGCGAGCTCCAGCCTTTTGCTGCTGTGTGTTTCCAACTCTCTAGGCTCGCTTAACTTACAAAGAGGGCTTGGATTTAGAACCAAAAAGATGTGTGTGTGCGTATGTGTGTGTGTGCATTACATACAGCAGACACACTCAGGCATAGGCATATAATAGTAAAGTACGTACCTGCCCATGGGCTGCCCCCCTAAAGAGGATGCTTGCTCACAAATCCAAGTGGAGCCAGGAGAATCACCAAGGTCCAAGCCCTAAACTGAACAATCCTGAGGAAGAGGAAAACTAAACAAAACAAAAGCCTGGAATCATGACAACATGATTTATCCTCTGGGAGAGAAAAATTCAGCTCCTTTTCTTCAAATACATTCCAAGCTTAAGATCCTTGGGATATATTTATTCTTCCAGAGCTTTTTTTCTTAAAAGTAACTGTATGTTGGCCTTAAAGTGACAGATGGTTCTCCCACCACGTTTTAGCCATTATTTATACTAACAGATTGCATCTGAATTGACTGTAAACTGATGTATTTTGTCTTCCATCTATTATAATTCCCATCCTGGGTTGATCTATAGAGAGAAAAATAGAAGACAAATGTCTGCTCATGTACTCTCGGTGCCAGGATTCCATTTATAAGAATACTTTCCAGGGCACAAAACCTGCTTACTCTCCTGTCCCCAGTATGTCCATTAAAACCCTTCTTTTAGAGCAACATTGGAGGGCACATGGCCTGGGAAAGGGCATAAGACTTTGAACACTTGCTTTCTCATAATCCAGAGAATCTTACGCAACCCCGAATATGCCCGCATTCCTTAGCTTCAGCACAAGCAGCCCAATTCTCTGAGCTACAGAATTAGAGGGTGGGAAATGTTCTCTGCCTTCCTCTACGGGCTCAAATGGGCTTCTCGAAATTTAACTTTTGAGGGGATCCTGGCCCCAGAAGTTACAGATTCCTTCATTATTTTTTTGCCTTGACCTTCAGAGAATCCGCATGAAGAGGCTTCCTGGCTTATCACTTGGCAGTGGGCCTAGCAAAATAGACTTTAGTAGTCTGGCATCTAGAAATTATACTGATTCATACCTTTATTGGATTTTGGTGTCAGAGCACAAGTCGGCAATGTACACACCGTTGACATGAAGATTCAGGTGTGGTTGAGAAGCATGGAGCACAGGAGTGGAGGTGGGGGATGCTCCTGGGCTCAGAGTGGCCACTCCTTCTCATCAGGGGAAAGAAAGACAGGCCTAAATCAGACTCTGGTCAGAGCACTGCCAGCTAGTAGCATCAGACAAATTAGAGTGACACATGAATAGGGTCTCTTTCTTTGGATAATTTGAAAAATCACACTAATATTTATTTTTAAAATCCATCCAACTATATCACTGTGACTGTTGACTTAGTCGTTTGTTCTCTCAGGTACACACTTCCTTTTAGTGCTCCTTCTGGAGCCTGCATCTCTTCTGTGTGCTCCAGACTCCAGTTGTATAGCTGGGGCCACCTACTAAATAGCTCTACTGGGCTGTCACATACACATTTCTCATTTAATTGGTTCGGAATGAAACACCTTGTTTTTTTCTTCTTTTTTCTTCCATCACAGTAAATGACAACATCATACCCCATGTGCTTATGCTATATACCTAGGAATCATCCTGTATCCTTCCTCTTCTTAACCCGTCATATAAATTGATTAGCCAGCCTTATCTATTCCCCTCCCCAAGTGCCCCCCAAAATCTCTCCACTACTTTGCAGCAGCTGCAAAGAAGGATGTCTTAGTGAATAATGATAATGCCAGAGATCAATTGTCCCCTACCAATTTCAGCACCCTGTAAGCTCCTTGGGATTTAGACACAGCCCTGGAAAAAAGGAGAGCTTAAGACCTTAACTGGGATTTAACTAACTCATTCTAAGACATATGACAAAACAAAGGTTCAGAAATGGTGAAACCATATTTTATAAAGAAGTATAAAGAAAACAGACTTTTCCTGTCCAATATTAACATATACTATAAAGCCACCAAAATAAAATTTAAAAACACCCATTCATGGTATTGATACAAGAACAGACTGATGGGCCAATGGAACCAAAAAGAGAGCTCAGGGACTGACCTGTGAATATGTGGGAGTTACAGATTAGTGGAAAAAAGATAAGCTTAATAAAGCAAATCAAAAATAAATACAGAAAAAATAAAGGAAAACCTCAATGACTAAGATCAATCTGGGCTATCCCACAAAATGCTGGCTCATAAAAATTAAATTGAGTATAAAAATACCTTATATCTTTTCATACCTAATCCTGTGGACTGAGGTTTAATATTTACTACAAGAGAAACTTTGGGCCTTGGGGAGGGGAGAATGCTTCCATTCCATGCAAACTGATGAGCTGGAAGAGAAATCAGGATAAGGTGGGAACAATTACTGAACAGTTGCCATGTGCTACATGCTATACTAGATTTCACAGCCAGTTTCTTTATTTTAAAAAAAGGTGTTATTTATTTATTTGAGAGACAGAGAAAGAAAACATGAGTGCGGGCAAGGTACAGAGGGAGAGGGAGAAGCAGACTCCCTGCTGAGCAGGGAGCCCAATGTGGGGCTCGATCCCAGGACCCTGAGATCATGACCGGAGCACAAGGGAGATGCCCAACTGACTGAGCCACCCAAGTACCCCTCACAACGGTCTCTCACTTAGTTTCTAAAGCATCACTGTGAGGTAGGTGCTATTTTTTCTTGAGGAAACTAGAGAAGCTTAAGCAAACTGCCCAGGGTCATATTCATTGATTCCTTTATTAATTTATTTGCAAGTATTAATCAAGTGCCTACTCTCTACCAGGTGGTCTTACTGAGCACAGGAGATAGGGTGGTGAACAAAGTCAACCAAGGCCCTGGCCCCAGAGAACATATTCTAGAGGTAGGAGACAGATGATACATCTTATAAATAAACAGACTATAAAGAACTTCAGAATGGAAAGTGCTGTGAAGAAAATCCAGAAAGCTGATGAAGTTGCCGGGCATGGGGTGAAGGGATATGGATACTCTTGGTAGTTAGGGAAGGCCTCTTTAAGGAGGCTGTTTCCATAAATATCGGACTGATGAGGAAAAGGCAATTATGTGACAAATCAGGGAGAAGGATCTCAAACGCCAGAAAGGCAGATGCAAAGGCCCGGAGATAGCAACAAGCAGAGTATGTTTAAGGGACAGAAAGAATAGTGTAATTAAAGCACCGTGAGCAATGGGAAGTGTAGTGGCACATGAAGCCTGAAGTAGAAAATATATTACAGTCACATTCCATGTTAAAATCTACAGACATAGGTCATATTTTGTAATGATATTGAATAATGGGAATTTATTTGATGAGTTTCCTCTTAATAGAAGTTTTTTCCTCTCTAATTATTTAGTTCCACAATTAATAATTAAATGAATTCTCTTATTTCTGTTGTCTTACAAGGTCCCAGGAACTAAGAGAAGATTAAACTTAAGCTAGTTCTTGCAATATTTAGATTTAGGAATAAATGTGGTTGTAGAGACAGTTATAAACATTGGTTGTAAAAAATAATAAAAAATAAACATTGGTTGTGATCAGAATTTGGAAAGATCATTGTTTCGGCTTTTTCCATTTAAATTTACTACTTCTTGAGACTGCATCTTCCTTTTACTCTTATTTTTGTCCAAAGACAAGAAGCAGCCATACTGTTGAATAAACTAGAGCCCATAGAGTAGAAGCTGTATGAATCCAGGCAGGTCATCAAGATTGAAATGGAACCAAAATTTGAAATTGAGTGGCTTGTGCTTTGTTATGTAGTTCCAAGTTAAATTTCCAAAGGAATGCCATTGAATTTATGGAGATTTCCCTTATTTCCATATTCTTATGAACCGAACATGCAGAAGATAAAATAATTCTGGTAATTCCCATGTTTTAAAAATTTAAATGAGAAATCAACATTATTCTATGTGAACTTCCAGGCTCCTGAAATCTTAATTTAAAATTATAAACTTGCCCATAAGATTATTAGATGAAATTAGACCAACAGTGTTCTGGGCTCTGCAAATTTTCTGAAATCTGAATTAAATATAAATCTAAAAGACTATATACCAACCCAACAGCTGATTGTTTGTTTGTTTGTTTTTTAACAATTCCCATTGACCCTCCTGCAAACATATATCACCAGTGGGTGGGACTTAACCCTACCACGATGGTGGGACAGCTTGGCAGCCCACATCATGATATGGTTGAGTACTGTGGTTGAGTGGGGAAGAAAAAAACCACAAGGAATTTCACCTCCGTAACGAGTGGAGAGGTTGCTACCCTTTGTGTCTCTTTTTAAACGAAGTAAAGTTGTTGAGATGATTACAGCTCACACTCACCAGGGTCTGAGTTCCTCCATCACTCTCCAAATTCTTACCTCATCCTGGACTCCAGGGCTAGAGGAAGAACTTGATACGTAAGCACTTAACTCTTTAAAAAGTAGAATGAAAGAGAGATACTGTAAAGAATTGCCAGCACCTCCTGTAGGAGGTGGGGGAGTGCTCCCAGTGAAGGTGTGAATGCAGTCTGGGAGGGTATGGTGAGACATTACAAGTGGTAGTAAAAAGAGGAAAAGTCAAGTCAGACCCAAGAGGGATGATGTCAAGCTAAAAATAGGTAGCTTATTTTATTTCAAAATACATTACTGAGCATTTGCTGTGTCTTCTGAAAATAACAAAATAAAGCAAACAATCTCTTAGGCAAGAACAGACCATTTAAGACTGTCTAGCCAGGCTGTCCGTCAGGAAGACAGCAATGATCAAGGTGGTCTAGTGACTCCCAATAGCTGGCATTTGCTCCTTAACCTCAGTTCTAAAGAGAGTCATTGAAGGTTTCTGATAATTTCTCTATTGGTTTTAATTTAAAAGAGTAGCTGTGCTGATGAGGCTGGTATACAATTCGGGCATGCTACTACCAGACAGACGTTGCACCTTGATTATGTCCTTATGGACGGAACAGCTAAATTATTCATTAATTTAGCAATTAATTGTCAGACATAGAGTTGGGAAGTTTGTTCTGGTCAATAGAAATTTTTATTTAAGCATCTATGTATAAAGATATATTAATGACCACTTAGAGTATTCTAAAAGATGACACACAGTTGACAAAATTTACAGTGTGTAGTGTGATTCCTAAGGACAATTTTATCTTGATTTTTAAGAAAATCCCTTCTTGAGTCTAATATATAACAATAATTCACTGTAAAACGTTTATTTTATATTCACGACTCCTCTTTGGCCTCAGAGCTCTAGTTAGCTTGGCAGTAAATGGCTTTGAAATGGACTTTTTTCTAGGCTATGATTGTCTCTCTGATTCAAAGTTGGTCAGCTTTCCTAAGTCACTTCTATCCTCTCATCCCCAAGTGCCTCCTAAGAGCAGAAGGTGGAAGTTAAGCAGGTCTGATCTGTGAGGAAATGTAACGATTATCTTTTTTTTTCTAATTTGTGTTCTTTACAAATAACTTGTAAATGGATCTAAGCATCCCCTCTCATATCAGTAGCTTCTCTCTTTGGAATTATTCTCCAGGAACCAGCCCACTCACAGACTGCTCTGACACAGATTGCTGCTGGTCCAGTAGAGATCTGCTGGCATGAGCAGTGGGGAATCCTGGGAAATCTTTGACTCTGCGGTCCTGGAGATGGCAGCTGGGAGCACTGACCTAAGAGGACTAGGGGAAGGAAAGTCTCCAATGGCAAGTAAGGGCTCAGGTCACATCTATGAATGATGCCCAGCTTCAAAAGCAAAACCCAGGGGCACGTGGGTGGCTCAGTTGGTTAAGCTTCTGCCTCAGCTCAGGTCGTGATCACAGAGTCCATGGTTTGAGCCCTGGGGTGGGCTTTCCACTCAGTAAGGAGTCTGCTTCTCCCTCTACCCTCCCCTGCCCCCCCCCCCCCATATACATGCTCTCGCTCGCTCGTGCTCTCCCTCTCAGATAAATAAATAAAATATTTAAAAACAACAGCAACAACAAATCTGTCTTCACTGGAACTGGCAAACTCAAGGACATGACAGAATCAAGATGGGAGGATAGCACAAGAATGAAAGCAAATAGAATGTTCCCATCCGGTTACTATGAAGGAAAGTGGTCTGTCACACTGTGAGGAAGGAAGAGGTGCTTCTTATGTATCCGTTTCCTTATTAGGAACTTGAAAGTGCAAAATGAAGTTAACACCAGAATTCAAATGTCTAAAACATTCGTAAACAGAACACAACAGCTACAAATCTTCAAAAATCATGTAAAGACCATTATGAAGTTATTTCTTTTATTTCAGGACTCTGGCTGATACATTCATTTGCACACCAAATCTTTCCTTTAAAGAAACAAAACACTGGAAATGTAATTAATGCCCAATTTTAACATTTCCTTATGACATTCCTTTGTCTCTCCCCAGAGGTATCCAGTCTCCTGAAATTGGTGATTGCCTTTCCTTGCCATGTTTTCACACCATCTCACGGCATGTTTTTTCTCTTTACCATGTAATTATGTATCCATAAACTAGGTATAGCCTTTTCCTTTTTAGTCTCTATGCAATTGTTTTTCTTTATCTACTATTCTACAAATTGCTTTATTTACTCAACATATCTTTGAGTGATACATGTAAATCTAGTTCATTAATTTTGAACTGTTCTACACTATTCCACCATCTTAACCAACCATGATTTATTTATTCATTCTCTTGTTGGTAAATACTCATGTTGCTTCCATTTTTTTTAAACAGATTTCATTTATTTGAGAGAGAGAGAGCACAGAGGGAGAGAGAGAGAAGCAGACTCCCTGCTGAGCAGGGAGCCCAATGTGGGTCTTGATTCCAGGACCCTGAGATTACAACCTGAGCCAAAGGAAGATGCTTAACTAACTGAACCACCCAGGTGCCCCTCAATATTTTAATATGTTAAAATATTGATTTTGATACAAGAAGGGCATTCATCTACTGTGAATACTGAAAGAACAGTGCAAGGAATAGGTTACACATCGAGTATTAAGATGTCCTTCATTGAAGTAGCTTCTAGAGATTTGGGGATTTGGTCTTGGAAGTGGTATATTGCAAAATGAAAGGGTTTTTTTTTTTTGTGGGGGTTTTTTTTTGAGAGAGAGAGAGAAAGAGAGAGTGGCAGGAAGGGACAGAGAGAATCTTAAGCAAGCTCCATGCCCAGCATGGAGCCCAATGCAGGGCTCGATCTCATGACCCCAAGATCATGACCTGAGCTGAAATCAAGAGTTGGACACTTAACTGATGGAGGCACCCAGGTGCCCTCAGAGTGAAAATTTTTTAATGCTTTTTCACTCTGATCAAGTATATTCAAGCCAGGGTCTATTCAATATAGACCTTGCAAGCTCATTAAATAAGAAGTCCATACATGTTTACCTGAACGCCGAATAACTGAATGAATAAATTGCTTCATTTATTACTCTATTGTTGTCTTGACATAACTTTGTCTCTGAAGTAACTTGTTCACCGAGTAACAGCCTTAAAATACCAATTGTATGTTGAGTTACTAGCTCAGAAGTTAAACACATTAGCTCAGGAAACCAAGATTCAAAGAATTTAAGTGACTTCCAGGATCACAGAATGAAAGAGTCCAAACCCTTTTCTGTCACTATTTCAGACCTCTTCTAAAAGAAGTCACACTGACAGCTTTTTGGTGTAAGAATTATTTAATTCTGCGATCATAAGCCACCCATTCAAAAGCACCAGCATTAAATTCCTTTTGGCAAACAGAGATAATATGGCTTGAGATAATGCACCATTTTTAAAAATTGCTCTTCCATAAATTGTCATAATAGAAAATCAAAAGTTAGGAGATCACTTAAACTTGCAAGGAAAAACACAAAACAAATGACATCTGTGGTATTTTACATTAAACTCGTTCCTTTTGGTAATCGGTTTGTGGTAGAATCTTTAAAAGGGATATTCTGCATTATTAACTATGAAAGAATCAATGAGGCAAATAAAATTTTGCATGGAGCAAATCGTCTATGGTTTTATTTTTTTTTAAAGATTTTATTTATTTATTCATGAGAGACACAGAGAGAGAGACAGGCAGAGACACAGGCAGAGGGAGAAGCAGGCTCCATGCAGGGAGCCTGATGTGGGACTTGATCCCGGGACTCCAGGATCATGCCCTGGGTCGAAGGCAGGCGCTCAACTGCTGAGCCACCCAGGGGCTCCCCTCATCTATAGTTTTAAAAGCAACATATGTAATATTTGAGCTGGAGATGAAGATACATTGGCAATCTGATAGATCTTGCAGGAAAACTGAAGATTTTTGACCTAAAGAGGACAAATTCTGGATCCTGTTACATAGTGAATCATGAAGGATTTGCCAGGAAGTCAAACTGAGAAGGTTAAAACTTCACCTGGAGAGGCTTCTGTGGAACCCAAGCAAATTATGAAATCACTATATAGAAAAACCTGCACTTAGATGTTACTTCCCTATCTATACCAAAACTTGACTTTACCAGAGGAGATAAATATCAATGCTACTTTTAAATATCTCTGCCTCCACATCCTTCCCATGATACAAGTCTTTTATTTTAGGAGTTGAAAAAACCAAAAGACAAAAAGACTAGGAGGATATAAAAGGATTTCTTCATATTTGCCTCCAGCTAAACAATGCCAGACATGCAGAATGTTAAGGTCATTGAACTTCTCCAAAAGTGAGCAGAGTTTCACACCTCATAATTCTGATAGAAACGCTGATTTTATAAACATAACACAACACACAGAGGTAGTAAATTATTGTCAAAGATAAAATAATAAGCGAGAACAACAATGACCATTAAATACTGAAATCCTGATCTTCTATGTTGTTACACTAATAATTCCTATTACATTCTGAATACTTGTGATGTACAGACATAATGCTAAGCACCCCCAGGCATTATATCATTTGGTATGCCACTAGACTTATGTAGTAAGTGCCAGTATTATGCTGTGGAAATTGAGGCCTGGAGTATTTATGGAACATGCTCAGGGGGTCAAATAGTAAAGACAGGATATTCAGACCTTAGTAGTTTGTTTAGAATTTCTGCTCTTAGCCATTGAGTGAAAGATACACTCTTGGGAATATAAAAGTAAGAGCTCTAAATATTTCTCACTCACAGCACAGATATGCACTGAATTCCCATCCTGTAACCAATTTGGGTCACATTTATTTAGTGGTAAATATGGCAATTTGTGACTTTTCTTTCTCTTCCCTGGAGACAATGTAACCTAGAATAAGGAAAAATATATATATTCATATTCATATATTCATAAAAGGGCTATGAAGCTAGCAATATTTTTGGCTGGATCCCATGAATCTGTTTGATTCCATTCCCTGGTCCTCATGAAAGCCAGCTCTGTGTCTTTTCTCCAGAAGAATGCTAAGAGAGCAAACCTGGGAGAAAAATCTGTAGGGATTCATAAGGTACATTCCTAGAAAAGGAGATTATAGAAAAGCCCCACCCCTTATCACCTAATGAAGAAAAATGAAGGAATCCCAACATTAAAAAGTAACCTCACACAACGATCCAAAACATCAGCTCACCAGTACCACTGTATTCTCTGAAAAAGTTGTCAGTATCTCAGGGAGGAGAGATTCCAAAGAGGCATTGAGCCAATGTAATTAGCGATGCTCCCATGGCAGATTGCCTTTGGATTTCTAGTCATGAACTGAGGGGCCAGGAAAGCAAGGCTGATCCAGCAATCATCCCCTCTCAATATGTTTGCACCTTGATACCAGTCTCTGGAGAGCACGGAGCTGCCGCCAGCCTCACTCATCACACAGAATTAGTGGGTATGTGAGTGCTAGGGCATGGCGGCTCTGCACAGCAGTCACCGCGAGAGAAGATTTATTGCTCTATTTGACAGTCTGTTATTCACTAACTGAGCATGACACATCTGGGATTTGCAATCATCAACTTGACATCTAACAGGAAAACCAACCTTTGGGAGGAGGACAGGGGTGGGGGGAGAGAGCAAAGTGGCAATTTTCAGAAAAGATTCCCCATTCCCCCATTGACCCTGATTGTTGGTCCAGCTTGAGGTCATCAGCAGACTGCAGGGATGAGGCAGATGCACGGAGGTCCCTCTTCTGGGTGATATAATGAAGCTGCACATCACTGCAAAGAAAGGCACTTTGGGTCCTTGCAGAGGAGGGACATCTTTCCTGATAGCATTAGGCAACCCTTTGTTCTTACCTTGTAGGAAAGCATATTCCATGAGGGACACAGAAGTGCTCCCCTCCACCTGTATCTCCTTCTGCAGGTGAAACAGAGCCTCACTGCTGGAAGAGAATTAGTTATTGCTTGAAGTCACCCTTTCAGCTATGGGGCCCCAGCTGGCAATATGATCCCTCAGCCCCTTCCCATGCCCTGGCCATACTCCATCACCAGGGTGGGCTGAGTTGGGCTCAAGCACCATCTTCAATCCTCTGCATAGACCCCTGGCATGAAAATAAAGGTGAAGACAAAATCTTCTCTTGCCCAATGTAAAGCTGAAATTTTGTCCACAGCGTATCTGCAAAATCCACCTTTGCCATGAAAAAGAGAGTGGGACTCACTAATGATTGGAGACCTAATTTATTTAATCTTCATGGATCCACTGGGAGCCATGGATCAGAGACCCATGAATAAAAATGGCAAGTTTGCTCAGAGCATTCAAGGCAGTTAAGACAATTTGTTTAGCTTGCTGCTAAGTGCTCCAAGGACTTATCTATCCTGGCTGAAAATAGCATGCACACATCCCCATTAAAAGCACCTAATCTCTATGCTTATATTCTAACAAATAGATATCAGCTGAAATAAAAGTTTTAATGCCTGATTTCTGCCTCTTTTGGCTTCCATATGTTACTCCTTTATTCATTTATTCCCTTTCCATCCTTCTTCTCTCTCTTTCTTTCTGTGCCTATTTCTGTTTCTGTGTCTTCTCACCTCTCCTGTCTTCTCCACTCCACCCCCCTCCTCTATCTCAGCAAGTTGAGGAGATGAACAAGGCAGTGAGGCCACAAAAAGAAACTCTGATTCACATTTCCTGGTAATTCCTTCTGCAAAACTGTAAAATAAAGGAATATTAGCAGCAACGAAGACGGAGAAGTGAAGTTCTAGGGAGAATTGCTCGATTTCTCACTAAACATTTTTTAAGGCGAATCATGTCTTAACTTTGACCTTACTGAAAAGGACATTGTCTTTGACAAAAAAAGATGAATCTGACTCTCTTTTTGATCATTTATTGGGTTGATGGAATAGATATATTTAAAAGATTGCAAGCACATGAATCAGCATATAAACTCTTAGGTATTCTATTACACTGATAAAAGAAAGTCAAAATAAGAACAGGAAAAGTTGGCAGTAGGAAAAAAAATCTGAGATTTTCCAACTAGGAACCACAAGTGAAAGGGAATGAATGAGTTGGCAATTGTCAGAAGAAAACTACTTAAGACACCTGCGTGGAAGGAGCCACAGATCAACAGAGAATGACAGAGAGCCCGAATAGAGGCTCCTGATATTAGAAAATCTCTTCATGTCCCTCCCTTTCCTCTTCCGAGATTGTGGTTTTATCATGATATGGATACCCTGAGGCTCACAAGGACTTTTAAGACCTTATCATCATGGGTTATTATATTTCCTGTATTAATTAAGCTCTGCTCTGTACTCTTACATCAGAGAAATTGTAAGAGGAAAAATTCAATGAGCTTCTGCTTCACATACGATGTATTTCTAAGAGTCCCGAGAGAAAAAAAAAGAGTCCTGAGAGGGGGAACACCAAGTGATGATTATGGCTCAAAGCAAGCCATCTGGGTTAGGTCCGAATGGAAGTTTCATGAAGTAAGTGTTATTCGCTCTTTCTGGGATAAGCACTTTTCAGGGTGCTGGACCTGACAAGGCAACTCTATGGTTGGGTAGGCATGGGTGCTCATGTCTATAGGGTATCTGGGAATTTGGGGTCATAGTTTAGAGTGAACCATCAAGTGATGATGCAGGGATAGCCAGATTACAGGCTGGCAGAAACTTCAGGAACTGACACTGTTGATCTCCAGACTCAGTGTGGCTCTTAGGTTCACTAGTTTTGTCTTCCCCGCTTGGATCCAGTAGCTTATTCTGAGCCTCAAAAAGGTTTTGCTAATCATGCAATTCTGTGTCTCCTGAGAATTAAGATGTTTCTCTAAATACTCAGAAGTGCCACCTCTAAACACTCAGAAGAGCTGCTCTAAATACTCAGAACAGCCTTCTGCTGTCCTCCCACCCTCCAGCATCTCCAGAGGAGCAACTCATTCCTCCTTATCTTCTTCCCCCTGTGTAGCAAGGTTCCCTTCAACTGAGCACAAAGTTTCAGAAGTTTTAGAGAAGTTTGGCTTGAGACCAACAATGCTTTCTTATGGGGCCAACTCTCCAGTGAGATGATTATTACAGACCCTGATTCCTTCTGCCCTGGTAAACCCTCCTACCTTTGTTAACTCCACACATGTGTAATCAGTTGCTGGGGGCTTCCATGACAAAATATTACAGACTGGTGGTGTAAACAACAGAAATTTATTTTCTCCCAATTCTGGATGCTAGAAGACCCACATCAAGGTATCTACAAGTTGTTGTTGTTGTTGTTGTTGTTGTTTTTCCAAGTCCTCTCTCCCTAACTTGCAGGTGTTTCCCTTCTCCTATGTCTTTGCAAGATTGTCCCTCTGTCTGTGTTGTTGATGCCTTAATCTTCTCTCCTCATAAAGACACTGGTCAAACTGGCTTAGGGCCTACCCAAGTGAACTCATTTTAACTTAATTACCCCATTAAATGCCCTATCTCCAAATGTAGTCACCTTCTGGCGTACTGGGGATTAGGGTGTCAACCTGTGAATTTGGGGGAGGAATGCAATTCATCTCATGACACCCTGTTTGCTCACAGGGACTGACTGTGTTTCTGTCTCTACTATGCTGGGTGAATGGAGCTCTGAAGCTCTACCTCAGGAGACAGCCTTTGAATGTGAACTCTGTTATTCCCATGTCACTCTTGCTTTATTTTTACACAAAAAATTTACAAATTCTCTCATTTGATTGGACCATTGATGCTCTGGCCATTTTCACATATTCTTCAAGGACTTTGACTCTTTCCATTGTCCTGAGTAAACTCAACAGCCATGTATCCAACTCATCTCAAACCAGCTCCCCATTTCTTCTATCTCCACTACTGCAAGGAGTCATCCATCTTTCCCCTCACAGCTACACATCTTGAATAAAGAATTTATTCATGCCGTTTCCTCAAACTTCCTCCCATTCAGTCCTTTTTTTTTTTATTGGAGTTCAATTTGCCAACATATAGCATAACACTCAGTGCTCATCTCATCAAGTGCCCCCCTCAGTGCCCGTCACCCAGTCACTCCCACCCCCCCCATCTCCCTTTCCACCACCCCTTGTTCATTTCCCAGAGTTAGGAGTCTCTCATGTTCTGTCTCCCTTTCTGATGTTTCCCACTCATTTTTTCTCCTTTCCCTCCCATTCAGTCCTGAACAGAAAACAACCTGGTTTATGCTCCATTGCCCATTCTCCCAATACCTCCATATTTCTAATCTATGAACATTTCATATTTGAAGAAATCCTCCAGTTGGCCCAACCTAAGCCACATGCCCATCCCTAGACCACAACTGTAAATTGCATCTGCCCCAAACAACACTCACTCCTTTCTTGTAGACATTTGCTTTTCTTCAAGTCATGTAGCTCCAGTGGGCTGCCAATTGGGGATGGATACAATTATAGTTTGGAAGAATACATCAGAGTTTGTCAAATAAAGAAGACAGGAAACAAAGGGAGGTATAATAGAAAATACAAAATAATAGTGGTAATAGTAACTCTGAAAATTATCATTTTTATTAACACATCAGATACTTATTCTGGTTCAGCCACTGCACTAAGGTTTGAAATAGATGAACTTATTTAATTCTCTCACAGCCATATGAAATAGATGTTACTATCTTTCCCATTATATAGATGAAAAAACCAAGGCCCTGAGCCATAAAGAATATTTTCTAATGCCTATCATCTAGTACAAGGCAGGGCTAGGATTTGGACCAGGCAGATTGGCCCAGAGATGCTCATTCTTCTAATCACTACATACACAGCCTCATTAGTATTATGTGTATTTCTTGGGAGTCAACAAGAGTCCCAAAGTAATCTGCATAAGGAGAAGAAAAGATCAACCGGGCCACAGACCTTTCCAGGTCCACCATCCCTGTTCAGGCACTTAGAATTCTTCTCAAGGATGTGTAGGAATCTTCTAGATGCTGTCAGTGGGGTCATCTCGGGCTTTCTGTCTAGAGTCAGTGTTTCTACTCCTATAGTACCATGACCACATGGAGGGACTGGTAGGCATACCATCTTGGGCTCTTCAGATCTCCAAAACAGAGGCTATGTCTTCATCTCACCATGGTACTTGACCTGTCTAGAATAGAGTCCATGGTTTTCTGTTAAGGATGTTCACCATGGTCTCAATCTTGCTTTCTCATTCTGCCTCTTTCTCTCCTCCAAATCCTAAAGATCTCCATCTCTTCTGGAATGAGAAGACTCATGATCATACCACCTACCTTTTTTTAAGCCTATTATTTATGGGAAAAATTTTATGTCCTGGCCCTGTATGTCCTTAGATTTTATGTCTCCAAATTTTTCTCTCTCACACTTTTATTTCTGTCATGAGTTAAGAATATTAAAGTGAATATTTTACTCAAAAGCTGACAGTTCATGCTTTACTTTCTCTTTCCATTTTGCCACATTACCCCAAGAGAAGGGAGCAAAGAACACCCTCAATATATGGGGAGGGGAGGGTTAGTAAGGAAATTCTGAGAAAACCAACAGGTTAATATTTCAAAATTTATTTCTAATCATAGATGCATCATTTTACCCATGTTTTACATTATGTTTATTAATGAATCCTCGAAGAGGATAAGAGCTCCCAGATTCATACATTGAGAGGAAAACATTCCAAGCCATTTCTCTCTGAAACTAAAATATATCTTCTTTGCATAAGTGGACAGCAGTCCAATTTGTTGGACTGATGTCGATGATTACAAAAGGTATCATGAAGCTCTGGCTTCTGCCTAGGGACTTGGAGAAGTCTTTATGTCAATAAATAAATGTTCACATACTTTCCTTTCCCTCTCCCCCTCCCCACCAAGTATAAACAATTACAAAATGTGGTAAAAATAAATGGGTATGTAAATCAAGGTAAAGGGAAAAAAGATATAGAAAACTAAGATAAAGCCAAAGATAAGATTATTATAGAAAACAGAATTTCATTCACTTCAATGCAGCTGCTAGATCTGTGTTCTCAACTGGGCCAGGACAGAGCAGGTGATATGCTCGTGGTTTTCTTTACCATCCTTATTGAAATGCTGTATCATCAGATTAATGTGGACTAAATTCATAATCAGAACTGACAAGGGGCTCATTATAAAGGAATTATGCTGGGAGAAAATTATAAACAGTATAGAAGAGACTGGCCCTTGGTTGAGTTTGGAAGTATTATTACATGCAAATTCAAAGATAGGAGAGGAAAGACATTCTAATTGTACCTGAGCAAGATTTTGAGGACAACAGGAGCATCTGCTTCACTTTGTTCTGGATTTGATCATTATGATGTGTGCTCAGTGGGAGAGACATAGAGCTGGTATAACTGGATGCAGCTATTACCAGGGGTCTAAGTAGGCACTTCACCTGGGAAGAGCATGCTGAGGACCCAATCCAAGAGGATGTCCTAGGGAAGCTTTATGAGTCAAAGTGTTGCCTTTCAGAAGTCACATGTTCTTCCTGGTTTTGAATGTCCATGCAAGGAAGAAGTGAACCATCTTGGTAAACAATATCTGGCCCGGATTAACTACACTGCATTCTTTTCCTGCAGTGCTCTTAAAAAAAAAAAAAGTGGGTCATGAGGTTATAAGACCTGAGGAAAGTGGGAAAGCCCTGTAATGGAGCAGGGGGCCATTATTTCAGGTATTACAAATGTACTAATTTTATAGGTGAGTAGTTCCTAGGCCAAGGCCTAGGTGACTTATGTAAAAAAAAAAAAAAAATCAGAAAATTCTTATTTACACATAAAGTTAAGTGACTGAGAGCAGTAAAAATATTCAAACCTTTCTGTCTAGGACAGGAGGCATTTTTATCATCCCAAACATTCATGTAATATCACCACAGCATCAATCTGAACAGGAAGCAAGTTCCACCTAATTTGATGGGGTTTTAGGCACTTTGGAGCATGGGAGTTGGTTCCCCAAAGACACAGGGAGATGCTCAGAAAATCACATGTTGTGCAACTGTGCATCAGCTGAGTGAATAGAGTGAAAGAGAGATTGGGGCAGTCTGTTATGACTTGCGTGGCATGCTATTTTGCTTTCAGAGGAAACATACATCTCTTATTTCTAGGACTTGGGTGGATTGTTTTTAAATATAAATCTGACACATACTAATTTAAAAAAACTTAATGCAAAACAAATTAAGAACAACCTAGATTTTTTTTTAAATAACTAAGATTCAAGCGTATATCTGTGTGGTTGTTATTTATGTATTTGTTGTTACTTAACTGAGACTATACTGCTATAGTTTTTTGTCTTTATTTCTCATCTCAGATTTTATAAAAGCATTTTTCTATGCCATTTAAGCTTCCTCAGCAACATTTTACTGACTACATAGCATTTTTCCATGCAAATATGCTGTAATTTATTTAATCATAAAATTTTCCCTTTTTTACATATGAATAATACCTCGATGAATATCTCTTACACATACATTTTCTTTTTTTTTTTTTAACCTTTTTTTTGGTGAGAATGCCTAAGATCTACCCTCTCAAGTATACAATTCAGTATTCTTAGCTATAGTCACTCTGCTGCACATTAGATCCTCAGAACTTACTCATCTTGTAAGTGCAAGTTATACCCATTGACCATATCTCCCCATTTCACCCCATTCACCACTACCTGGTAACCATTTGACCTCTGTTTGTATATAGTCAACTTTTTTTTCAATTCTATGTATAAGTGATACCATATGATATTTGTCTTTTTCTGCTGGGTTTATTTCACTTAGAATAATGTCTTCTAGTTTCATCCATGTTATCATAAATAGCAGGATTTCCTTTTTATGGGTGAATAATATTCCACTATATATATATATATATAATATCTAGCATTTTCTTTACGCATTCATCTGTTGATGGAAACTTAGGTTGTTTCCATATCTTAGCTGTTGGGAATAATGCTCTAATGATATGGGAGAGCAAATATTTCTTCAAGATACTGATTTCATTTCTTTTAGATATATAGCCAGAAGTGGCATTACTGTATCATATGGTAGTTCTGTTTTTCATTTTTTGAGAAACCTTCATACTGTTTTCCATAATGGCTTCACCAATTTATGTTCCTAACAACAGTGCACAAGACTTCCCTTTTCTCTACATCCTCACCAATATATCTTATCTCTTGTCTTTTTGGTAATAGACGTCCTAGCAAGTATGAGGTGCTATCTCATTATGATTTTGATTGGCATTTCCCTGATGATTAGTGATGTTAGGCACCTTTTCATGTACCTGTTGGCTATTTGTACATCTTCTTTGAAAAGCTGTTTGTTTGGGACACCCGGGTGGCTCAGTGGTTGAGAGTCTGCCTTCAGCTCAGGGCGTGATCCCAGAGTCCTGGGATCGAGTCCTGCATCTGGCTCCATGCATGGAGCCTGCTTCTCCCTCTGCCTATGTCTCTGGCTCTCTCTCTTGGTGTCTCTCATAAATAAATAAATAAAATCTTTTTTAAAAAAAGGAAAAGATTGTTTTGTTTAATTCCTTTGTCCATTGTATTTCCTTTGCCTATTTTTAAATTGAATTCTTTGCTTTTTTTTTTTTTTGCTATTGAGTTGTATGAATTTCTTATAGATTTTAGATCTAAACCCTTTATCAAATGTATTATTTGCAAATATTTTTCCCCTTCCATAGATTACCTTTTTATTTTTATTTTTATTGCTATGCAGAAACTTTTAATTATAATGTTTATTTTTGCTTTTGTTGCTTGTACTTTTCTAAAATAAGTCATTGTTAAGACCACTGTCAGGGGCCTTTTTCCCTATGTTTTCTTCTAGGAGTTTTACAATGTCAGGTCTTACATTTAAGTCTTTAATCCACTTCAGGTTAATTTTTGTGAGTGGTATACATACACATTTTCTGAAATTTGTGATGATTGCCTTAAATTAGATTCATTAGAGTAGAATAAATAGGCCAAGTGAAATGAACTATAAAGTTCTTGTTTCACATTATCATACTTTGTTCTAGATTAAAAAGATGAATCAACTCAATCAATTTTTAAGAGGCCACTTTTATAAAACTGAGCTCCCTGGGCCAAAAAATTTTAGTTCTTCTCTAATGGAAGTTAGGAACTAGGAGTTGAAAGTGCATTGGTTTGGAAAGACTGAGACTCTTCCCAGGATAAGATAGTACCAGTGGTTACTTCTCTATAAACGGATATCCTCCTTTCCTAGCTAAGAGTGTAAACCCATGAAGACAGAAAATCTTGATCGTGTACCTTTCCTCCTTGTCTAATGGAGACCTTCCCAATGATTGAGATTTCTCCTTATGTTAACTTTTAATTATGTATGTGGGGGCATATATTTCATAAATTATAGATATGAGTGATATACCTGTGTCTCCAGATCCCCCAGCCTCCACTCAAAGGGTCCCTTTAATATAACTCGCTTTTTTCTTAAACTACACAAATCATTCTATTATTTCTTTTATATATTTTTTTCTGTTCTCTTTCTTAAAATGCACACTAGGTAAAACTGCTGGATCTATTCTACTCATGTTTCCCTATTTCTTTCACATTATCCATTTCTTTGACCTAGTGCAGAATATTGGAAAGAACACTTTATCTCAATTTTGACTCACTAATTCAGCTACTTCTGTTCTGCTCTTCAGCTCCTTGACCAGCTGTTAACTTCAACAGTCAAATACTTAATTTCTCAAATATCTAGCTGATTTTTTAAGTATACTAAATATGCTCACATCTACTTTGGGAGTTGTAATCATACTCATTCTAATATCTTGTTTGGTTTGCCTTACTAATTACCTGCTGAGCTGAGCACTTCTCTTATCTGGTGCAGGTTTTATTCAAGAACTTGGTGAAACTTAGTTGGATATTCATCTTGGTGTCTGGTAGTCCTCTTACAAATTCTGTATCTACAAATGCCATTGTCATTTATCTCAGCCAGCCTCCAGTGATTTTGGTGGAGGAGTTGAATGTGCTACTACTTGGGCTGCTTCAACAGTTGGTCTTTTTTATGTAGGGGCTTCCTATCCATCTTAAGTTTTACCAACCACCTTGGGCTCTGCCTCCACTTCATCCCTCTAACATAGATATCCAAAGCCATTGATCCCACTTGTAGAAGGCATTTCTTTTGCTTTTCTCTTGAAACAAGCATGAAGGGAAAGAAGGGCCAGCTTGTCCAACTGCCTATGTTGCAATACCCAACCAGCCACCTGAATGTCCCATTCATCTCTCCATATGTGCCAAATCCAAGCTTGGAACACCTTCAAGGCTGTTCTTACATTGTGGACTAATCTCTCCATGTATATTTTTCTGGTCTTTGGTTTTCTCCTTAAATTCAATTTTATTTTCTATTTTCCCATTTTTATGGAGTTTTCAGAATTTCTGATCCACCTGAGACATCACTTCTTATTTCCAAGGTTTGTTAGAGTTTTAAAAAATATTTTATTATTTTCAGGGCTTCAGAAAGGAAAAGAAGGCTAGAGCTTGTGCTTAATTTATGATTCTGATCCAGTCACAAATGATCTTTATGGAATAATTTGACAAAATGTAGTATTTCTAAGATTTTTTACAAAAACAGCAGAATGATATTATCTAGTAACCTAGGTAACATTCCAGTAAGGCAAATGGGTTTCACTCATACTGTATCACAGAAAAATTAGAGGTGCAGAGTGATGGCTACTATAAGACACTTAGCAATGATAACAATCAGTATTTATATAGGGCCTTGCATTTGACACTCACAATCCTTCTAGGTAATTTATTATTAGTTATAAAATTGAAAAAAATGAGATCCAGAGGATAGGTAACTTGTACGTGGCTACCAAGGGGGTCAGTGACACAGCAATGCCTCTAATCAGCTCTTCTGATACCAATTCTGTGATGTCTCCCTCCCCACAACAGTTGTTTTTTGTGCTGAGTACTGTGGCCAAGCTCTGGGCTGCTCACCCAAAGCTCACCAATTCCTTGCTTTGGAGACTCAGTGGGTATCCACAGCCAAAGACAATCAGATGCTTTGCATAAATCCTTTCTTTAAATACATGTCTTACAGGCAGGTGGCTACATTTGTATTGACTAACCCACTCCCAATTAATGTCTTGGAAGCATCAAGCTTTAAATCTTCCTCTTGTTTCTAATCGCCTCTAGCCACACTTTGGAGAGATATGATCCCACCAGCTTAGCTCCGATTGTGAATGAGCATAAAACCTCTCCCCCAGCTTTTGTACTCATCACTGGCAAACTGCTAGGCTCATTGAAAAAGGAAGTACTTTGTTTCTGAATTCAGTCCATTCATTGGCCAGTACAAGAATGTGGCACATAGAGTAAAAACACTGTCTTGCACTGCCAGTATATCTGTCTCCACACTCCCTAGACCTTTATGATGGTGCTGGGTTAGATTCTAATATTTTTCATGGCTTTCATAACTTATAGTGCTGTTTACAGTGTCACTATGCAATAAACTATTAAAATTAGTTAGCATTTTTTAGCTAAACACTTGGGCTTGCTGTGACAATTTACACTGATGCTTCTCCCAACATAACTGATTTCTCAGTCTTAGCTGCACAAAGGGATAGAGCGTTAAAACACAACAATGTCTGGGTTTCCCTACCTCTGATGGAATTCTTTTGGGGTTTGACCTGGACATAGGGATTTTTTATAAGTTGCATAGGTGATTCTAACGTGCAGTCAAGGTTTCCAGAGTAAGTCAGGGTCTTAGGTGGTAAACACAAAAATATGGTACCTACTCTTTTGAAGAAGACAACTGCTAAATAAGTTTAGATAGATATAGATAGATGATAGATTAGATAGATGGATAGATAGGTAGCTAGGGAGACAGACAAATAGGTAATGGATGGATAGCTATTTTAAATTTTTTTTTTCTAATTTCAAGTTCTAATTTCCTCTAACCATGGAGGAAAAGGACAGAATGCTGTAAGATAAAATAATAAGAGTGTTGGTAATCTCCTTGGGATTGGCTCTTATAAGGAAAGGCCTTTCTGGGGGTGTTGGCATTTCAGTCAGGATGAAATAAGACAAGGGCTAATTAGATAAAGAAGAGGAAGGAAGAGTACCCCAGGAGCCAGACAGAACAGTCTTTTTTTTTTAATTTATAGAGGAATATATTTAGGGAAGATACTGACTTCAATAAGAGACTCAATAATACTTTCATGCAATAAATGTATTTAGAGAAGCATTCTTTGGCTATGAAATTCTACTTGTATGAAATCTCTGATTTATTATACATCTGATTACCAATGATATTATGAGGTAAGGCATAGGTGAGGCAGCCATGATAGAATTCTAAAAATGGATAGGGTTACACTATGAATAATGTAACTTCCTATTTTAAAGATTTATTTATTTACTTTAGAGAGGAGGGGAGTGGAGCAGGGGGAAGGAAGTAGGAGAGAAGCAGACTCCCCATTGAGCACAGAGCTCAGAGCCCTACACAGGGCTTGATGCCAGGATCCCAAGATCATGACCTGAGCCAAAATCAAGAGTCAGATACTTATCTGCCTGAGCCACCCAAGTGCCCCTGGAACTTCTTATTTTTAATAGAGTTAACCCAAACTCTCCTATATTAACATTACCTGCCTTACTTTTACTTTAAAGAAAAAAGACAAAGAAAGATATATCATCTCTTGATGCTCTATTCCAGAAATTCACAACCCTATATCCATACAAGATTCTTTTTTTTCCATACAAGATTCTAATCCTTGTGATCATTTCCCTGAAATAGAGAAACCAAGGCACAAATAGATTAAAGAGTCTAGTCCAGGGATGGGCAAATAGAGTGTTATCCAAACCTATATGCCAGCTTGATTAATAGTAGTGATTCCTTGTAGCATTGTTGAGAAGGATTCTGAGGCGCAGTAGGGTGTAAAGTCTCATGATTGATTATTGATGTCTGCAGTGAGTGTGAGAGGAAGCACATGTGTTCTATATTTTGTTTCTTTAGATTAGTCTATTATTATTTAATTTGATTCAGGACCTGAATTTAGATTTCTTTACCATGCTCTCTTCTAAACTATAGATGTGTGTTCTCAAAGGGAAACACACACACACACACACACACACACAAGCCTCCACACTGCTGTGTTAATACCAAAATCATATATACATGTGGTTGGGAGTATAGGCTAATTCATAGTAAAAGCATTATTTGTGTCTTAACTTTAGCACAAGGGATTTTTACATATCACAAACTCCCTGCTAGAATAATGTTTTAAGACATTGGCTGTCTTGTGTGTGTGTATGCACATGTCCTTGAAGATAAAGGTGGTAAAGGAAGCTCTGATCCCCTTTAAGGTATTAATTTTTTTGGTGGTGAATTATTTACTCCTTTTAAGTAACATCAATTTAGAATAGCAGACCAGCAATGCTACCAGTAATGTAAAAACCCAGTATAATTACTCTAAACTACATTTAAAAATATAACATAAATGTGTCCCATTTCATCAGGATATTAGATTCATATTTAATAAAGAAGAAAATACGTGATATAGTAACTTTCAATATCCCTTCAACATTCTAGTGTATATCAAGTTTATTTAAATATTATCTGAGCTTTTGTTCTAAGTGTGACTTAGTATCAACTCGGGCTAAAGAGTAGGTGTCACACTCTGAAATGCCTGGCATCCTCTTTGGCATACAGCTTTTAGGGGTAGTTTAACCTCACAATTAAAATTTATTTTACCTCAGAATCCTGGTACTGGGTTGTCATTCTTTGCACTTTTTAAAAAATTTCAGTCATATGACAAATATGATAAAATTGGTTTTACCTCATAAAGATACTGTAAAATGAAAAATAAAACAAAATACCTTTAAATCATACTGTAGTATTTTGAAAGCAAATAGGGAAGTAGTGATGGGTCACCTCTAACCATGAAATATCAAATTTAATTATATTATAGTGAAAGTACTTACATAATTTTGATGCCAACTCTTTTTACACACTTTCACACCCTACTTCCAAATGTGAGGAAAATGTTTTTTAAGTTTTAATTGGTACCTCACTGACTTCCTTCTGGACCTTGCTTCCTGGCACCTCCCCTCTCCCCTTCCAAGACACTGGCATTGACACCCTGAAATGGACAGCCACTGCAACCCGACTCTACTTCACTTGATCACATTTCCACTCAACCAGAGTAAAGCAGAGGAAACAATTGTCTGGAAAGTATTTTCATATCTTAATTTGCCTCTATCTCCCAGAAAAGACAGAAAATGGATATGCAGATGGGTTAAAGAACATCTCCCCAGGCAGGAAAGGATGGAAACCATTTGCATAGAATAGCATCTGGAGTCCCAGTGCCCTCCAATGCTTCCAGGGGAAAGACAGCTTTCCACATTCATTGATGTTTCCTAACGAAGGGGAGAAAGAGAACAAGGGAGGAGAGAAAAGGAGCAGGGGACTCTCTTTGTATCTGTGTCCAATATGGTTTCTTTTGATTTTTCATTCTCCATAGTCAAGGGCTCCCTAGGGGTTCTCATCTGTTACCAGGCTCGGCTGTACCTGCTTGCCTGTGTGAAAGTGGCTCAGCTGCTGCCCTGGATGAGGCTAACACATCACATCTATCTCCCTGGCATCTACTGAGCTCTCAGGCCGCAAGGATCAAGCCCCACACGGAGCACAAAGGCAGGTCTGTATAGAAAGAGTCGACCTTCTTTATTGTCCAATGCTCTTTGTGTGGATGCTGGGGGTCAGCGCTCCCTCCACATTCCTGCCTATACCATGAGAGAGAAAAAGAGAGAGTATTAAGTACAGTAAGGTCTCCCTGGATTTTCATTTGGGAAAATAAATTATTATTAATGGAGTCACCATTTCCCCCACCATTTACATCCCAACATAAAACCCAGGACATCAAGAGAACTGACACTTTTTGATACCAGTTTTTCTATTTGGGGACCAGATATAATTATTTGAAATTGTGATGGAAAGAATTAATGATAGAGAAGTAGAATCTGTTACAGGTTTGAACTAGCATCCACCAACTTCAGAAAAGAAGATATTAAGTATCCTATTATCTTTTTCACCATCATTGTCCTCCTCCTCATCATTTAAAAATCTTTTAGAAAGCACATGATTGTTGACTAAAGGTCAGAGGGGATATACAACACAGGAGAGAGGATTTTCTTTAGTTGGTCAAAATGATCTTAATCAATGATAAAGAAGAAATCGAGATAATTAAAAACCAGATGGGGAAAATTTTGAAGTTTGATGGTGGAATTTTTTTGTTCAATAAAAGGAAAAAAAATTCTATGAAGGTCATTTTATAAACATTGGGAGTTTAAATCCACATGTGAAACTCATTCTTAAATCTCTCATACTTTATTCTATGCCCTGCTTTCTGTCAAGAGTTTGGTTAATAAAGACCATTATGTCTCATAGATCCTGATCTCTGATCTTATGCTTGAGGTCCAGCCTTTCTCTTTTTTCTCGAAAATATTGTTTTATAGTTTAAAGAAGAAAATTTTCTATAATTAAAATCTCCTTTTCTGAACCTGTGCAACTTCGTGAAAAGTATTAGCCACTTCAGAATAAGAAATGATAAAACGTCGCTTCAGTCTGTGTTGTCTATCCATATGCTACTGACTCATTTGCATTTTTTTCTCCTATTAAAAAATTTCAAAGTTCAATCCCAGAAAAACAACATTTATCATTGCGACCTGACATATATTTTGGCCACAAGTCGTAGAGGCCAGCCTTTTCTACTTGTGCTGTATCTTTAATACTTTCCTAAATATTTTCCCCCATACCTATTTCCTGTCTGCCTCACTCCCCTATCATTCTTTCTCTGAGAAGACTCAGAAAATGGGCAATCAAAAAAAAAAAAAAAAAAAAAAAGCACTGCTGTTCCATTCGTTCCGCCCTGCCCCCATAAAAAGCTAATATTTTCAGGTTGACTGAAAGTTTAACTTTGTTATTTTTTTAACTATGTTTTTTTTTTCAAGAAAATCCAGCGTGACGTGGCACGTGTTAGTGCCCTCTTACTTAACAAATTACATGTTTTTTTTACCTAAGTTAAAAGCTGTGCAAATCTCCCTTGTCTGTGTTTTCATTGTGTATGGATTTCCCTGGTACAGCCTCAGACATGTCTGTGGTGGAACTCTGAAATTGAACCTCAGTTTTTCTGCCCAGACCTCCTCTTTGTCTGTCAAAACTCCAGAAAAGACACCATCCCCCAAGAATGAGATATTTTCTGAGGTTGAAACTGCCCCACTATGCTGCTTGTTATTGAAAAGCAGAGATGACTGGGCTCTAAGCAACTCTATGTCCTTGTGGGAACAGGATCAGGGAGCCTGCCATCATCTTATTTTTTGAAAGGGCTGATTTTTTTCAGTGGTTTAAAGATTCATCAGGGTTTAAGAGAATCAGCAGGGTTTTTAAGAGTTTAAGCAATTTCTTAGGGGTTAAACAAGACTCAAAAGAGAACAAACCTAGCTCTCTTTTTATTTTGAAGAGTTTTTTAATGGCATACACAGTTCTTTCCCAGATACCAATACACCTGACAGTAGAACCTAACATCTTTCCAGATGCTGGCATGATTCCTCCCTTGTTGTAGGAAAGGCCTCTCTAAAACTTTGAGGCAAACACTGCCTTCTGGGGGAAAAAAATCATTTTGGATAAGGTTTTTAAAAAACGGATCAGAGAAGTTTTGAGGGTGCCTCTGCTTGTCTGTTACTAAACACACCAATCCTTTCTTTTCTCTACAGACTTGCCTGGACTGGCCCAAGCTTTCGGGCTGGGTAAGGCACGTTGCACTGGTCATGCCTGGGGATAGGTCCTTTCAGCCAAGTCCCCTTTTTCCCCTAATGTGCCATTTCATTTTCAAAAGGGAGATATCCTAGAGCTATAAATCTCTTCTCTTTCTTTGCCTGCTTGCAGCCCTGCCCTTATGTGGGGCTACCTCTAGGAAGTTATTCACACTGGGTTGGGAGAGGTCAGCCTGACACACAGCTCCTGGCAGGTGGTCCAATACGGGAGCTCAGGGCCCCGTGCAGAACGGCCGCCCCAAGGTGCTTTAAAGGCTCTCTCTGGAAATAATGGTCATGCGTCTTTGTCTGCATCTCTAGGGCCATCTATGACAGGCTTTGGTTCATGACAGATCGCCGTCCAGACACTGACCCTTTCTATCTCCAGTCAGCCTGCCTTCCAGTCACAATATACAGTAACTTGACATCCTTCCAGAAAATAAGTTCTTTTTACTTTCAAGGAAAAATAAATAAATAAAAGTTTGCTGCTGGAGGTAGCTGTAGAGAGGATCTTTTAGGAAAGACTGTGGAGAATGGAGAGGGGAAATGGATATCAGGATATTAGAATATGGACAGTTGTGACTAATGTCACTGGCCTTTCCCTCTGTTTTGCTCCACATGTTACTTAGATTCCATTTTGCTCTACTTTGCCTTTCCATTTCCTTCACAGTTGTTCAATGTAGCAAAAAAATCTTCAGTTTCTTCCAAAAATCTTTTTCCTTCTAATTCCTCTATTTTGAATCTTATTTCTTTCTTTTTTCTTTTTTCTTTTTTGGTTTTCCTTCATCATCCCTTTTCATGTATCTATATATATGTAAGACCTTTATGTCAAGCCTGTGGTGGATAAAAACATAAACATGTTGATTGCTCCTTCTTTTGCCCCATATCTACATCAATATAACACTTATGTCATTCATTGATCATATTTGATGATGTTTGATGTCTCTATGCCTAAATTACTAATATGGTGACCAGTGGTATTTGTAACTCTACTAGTAGTTTTTGAATGAATGAATGAATGAATGAGAGAATGAGAGCCTTTATAAAGAACAGAATATAATTTCTTATTAAACCAATTCTCTAGGGTAGGGTTTTTCATCTCAGCCCTATTGACATTTTAGGCCTGATAATTTTTTTGTTTTGGGGCAGGGGAGCATTTGTGCATGGTAGGACGTTTAGCAACATCCCTGGCCTGTATGCACTAGATGCCAGTAGTTCCTCCCCACCCAACAATGACAATTAAAAATATCTCCAGACATTGCCAGATGTTTCCCATGGAGCAAGACTGCCCCTCTGCTAAGAATCACCACTTTAGATCAGTGTAATTTAATTTCCATCATTCCTGAAATGATGGAAATAGTCTACCTCTTTACTGTCTAGTGTGATAACCACTTGCTACACATGGCTACTGAGCACTTGAAATGTGGCTAGTTTGAACTGAGATATGCTGTATGTATAAAATTTGTGCCAGACTTTGATGATTTTATTTTTTTAGAAAAAGAAAGTAAAATATATTAATAGGTTTTAATAATGATTATATGTTGAAATGATAATTTGCATATATTAAGTTAAATATAATAAATTACCCAAGTTAATTTCATCTGTTTCTTTTTACTTTTTTTGGCTTACATTATATGGCTTGCATTTGTAGCTTGTATTATAGTTCTCTTGGAAAGCACTGCTCTAGATAGCCATTGCTTGATTTTTGTTCTTTTCCCAATTGATTTTCTTCTTATGGACATTCTTCTCACCTGCTACCACAAAATACCACTGTTGCTATTTTCTATACTAAGATGACATGAACAATCTGAATTCCAAGGCATTCTATATATATATATATATATCTGACAACTAAATTTAATATTCAGAGATGATATGATGATTTCATTTAATCAAAAATATTACTTTCTGAAGCAGCAACAGGAATTCTTTGAAACAGTTTCTCTTTTTGGATATGGTCAATATTCTAAATAATACTTGCTATTGTTAGGGAAGAGCTCTTCTACTTTGGAGGGTGGCAGCAAGCTGATTTGACCTGAGTGGTCTCGGGGAAGTCCTTCAAGGTATAACGAAAGTCCTATAGCTGCATTCAGTTTCCTAGTGGCATAGGCCTCAATGGAGCTCCCACTTTTTCATAATTTCATCCTGAATTCGCTAAGCAAACAATCAGTTTTAAGAGAATATATTACTATTTAGTTTGTTGTGCCCAAGATTGCGAATCCGAGAAACCACCAAGGAGCCGACACCGACGCAAGTACATGAAGGTTTATTAGCAAGCTTGAGTTTGGGTCCAAGTATACCCGACACAGCGGAGCAGGGACTTGGACCCTGAGGTGGGTTACAGCTGGGTTTTTATGGGCTGATCTAGGGGATTTCCAGAGGGGGTGGAGGAATTTCTTCATTCTGATATAGGGGAAAGGATGGGGGAGTTTCTTAAGCTCTGTTTTCATTCTGATATGGGGCTTTCTGTCAAGGGCGTTCTGAGCTCTGTTCTGATATGGGACCATCTCTGTTAAGGGCGTTCTGCGGTTTCTCCTGTAAAGTTCAGCTCTTATTCACAGGGGCCTGAGATGGCTGTACTTGTGCTAACACTAAACTTGAGGAGGAATGGTCTTAATTTTCTCAGCCTCCACAAGTTCACAAAGAGAATTAAGAATTATCTATGTCTTGCAAATTAAAGAAAGTGAATATTGGGAAATCTAGGTCACACTTTAATTTATTTTGATATTTTATTGATTATAAATCAATAGGCATTCCTAAAGCAAAATTAGGTTTCCATTGGTATGAGCTCTGTTTTTTCAGATATTTGTAAATTATTAAAACAATCTGAATTGTATTACCTTTATCATACTCACCCCCTCTTATTCTCAGCTGGTCAATCCCTATGAAGTAACATTAAGTCTCTTGCTACCCAAAGTGTGGTCCCTGGACTAACAGGGTCAGCATCAGCAGTCTATGTCTTAGAAATGGAGAGTCTCAAGCCCCACCCCTTACCTACTGAATCAAAAGCACCCAGGAAATTCATCTGCACATATAAGAGTCGCTGCTCTAGACAACTCTTGATTGGTGATGTTGATAGGAATGAAAATAGGGAAAACAAATGCTTAACATTATGCATACTTATTTTTATTGAGATATAATTGGCATAAAACATATAAGCTTCAGGTTTACAGCATAATGATGCAATATTTATATATATTGCAAAATGCTCACCACAATAAGTATAGTTAACTTCTGTCATCATTAGGGGTACAATTTGTCTTCTTGTGATGAGAACTTTTAAGATTGCTTAGCAACTTTCAAATATATAACACAATATAGTCACCATGTTGTACATTATATCCCCATGATTTATTTATTTTATAATTGGAAGTTTGTATTTTTAAAATTTATTTAGTAGGCCTCATGCCCAACATGGGCTTGAACTCAGGACCCTGAGGTCAAGAACTGCATGCTCTATTGACTGAGCCAGCCAACCACCACCAGAAAATTTGTACCTTTTGGCCAGGTAGGTAGAGATACATCTTGGCTTCCTCTTAGTCAATATTTTAAAAAATTGGTAAGTTGTTATCCATTGTGGCTGGCTTTTAGTTTCATTTTGCTCACTCATTAGTAACAAGCAATAAAATTTCTTAAAAAAAGAAATGGACAACTCGTAAATCATATGGATAGTCTGCACATCTGCAGATGCTGTGGTATCTTAACCAAACTCCCTGAATGAAAAAGAGGCCAACCAAGTGGCACTGGAAGAGAGAACAAGGACAGCCCTGAAAGTGGCAGCTGCTAAGGCCCCAAGGTAGAATTTCAGCCTGGTAAGGGGATCTGGGGATCCATTGACAAGATAGGCTCACTACTTCCTATCCTCTGGATAAAGAAATATGTGGCATTTTCAGGGGGAAAACTGTGGTTTGATTTCAGATAAAAGGGATGATTTTTAAAACCATAGCCAGTCTTGGAAATAAACTCCAAAAATATTATCTCAACCAGCAGTATGTCACTTGTCTGCAAAGGTAGAGAGAGGCACCTAGAGGGGCTATTTCTGCATAAACACATGATGGGCCAAATCTGGAGATGACATTTCCTTGTCTAAGTTCGAGACCCCAAATCAGAGGGTGATTTACACGTCAGTTGCAGCGTGTTGGTCAATGTTCCAGGCTGTCAGCTTGGACCCGCCCTGCTCTTCTTTAACAAGCACCATCAGAGCTCCAGCTACACGGGGCTTTGAAAGGTTAGTCAAAGACCACATTGTGTTCCTCGAGCTGCAGGAGCGGCTGCACTAATTTGGATTGTGACTTGGCTTGTCTTCCCCCCACTCTTCCTGAGGTCTGAGCTGGGTTTGTGTCAATCAGTGGTGTCACATCATTCACACATTGAAGGATGGTGGCCCTGCCAATCCTTGAGGTCATTTTTAGGTTCATTTTAGTAAGACATCTGGGACAGTGTCATATAGTTCTGCTCACTCAATACCAGTAACAATCACCATTGTGTGTTTTTGCGGACTTCTGGAAGGCATCTATCATACCCAGCACATTTAATTTGTTTACTTGTTGGTGGAAGGAGTATTATTATATTTGGAGCCAGAAGGCCTGACTTGGCCACTTCTTTTGTGCCTCAGTTTACTTACTTACAAAATCAGCATATATCTCATTGTAAAAATGAAGCATGTGAGACACTTTTGTAAACCATAGAGAGGTATTGAACAAAGTAAGATGGAGCCACATCTGAACCACAAGGCAAATCCAGTGTAAGCAACAATTTATGTTAGAAGATGTAGGTCACAATCAGACATTTCAAATTCAAACATTAAAAAAACCAGAACAATCAAGGATCACTAGAATCAGGAGTTATTTTATAATGTCCACTAAGTATGAATGGTTACCAGTTAGAAATGGGAACTGTAATTGTCAAATAGAACTCTAATAGAAATATTCTTTGATCCAATGAAGCACATGAACAAGTAAACAAAGCATGGTTTTCTTTTTTACAGGTAATGCCTAGAACAATCATTGCTGTGATACAGCCCCACCTGGCAAAAGCACTCTCCCCTCTTTTCTTCCTTATGTGGGAAATTTTGTCATTCTCTAAGATGACGGGAGATGATGGGAGGTCACATCAATCCATAAAATCTCTTTTCTTATTCTTTCTTTTCCTCTTGAGTATTGATTACTCTGTGGAGGGGCAGCTCTTTTTCTTCTGATTCTTGCTTTACTAGTTTTTCTCTCTAAATATTCTTCTTTCACGCATCTCCCCCCAACTCTTGTCTCTGCCCCATCAAGAGAAGTTTCCCAAAATTTCTTATCTCATTAATAAAGCATATAAAGGACGATTCCTCATTATTGTCTCATCCTTTCCTTCTGAACATTTAATGGCAATTTGGAATATTTTGCTTTTTAAAGGAGTGTTGGGATAAAAGAAAAAAGTAGATCTTTTTTTAACATGTGGAAGGATGGTGATAAAAGGGAGGAAAGTAAGAGCATTATTTCCTTTAATAAACTGAAATGCTACTAGCAGGAGTGTTTTGTGAATTACAGAAGGTATTTTTAATTCCGTAGAGGAAAGACTTACGGTGGCAGGGGGAGCGAAGGATGTTATAGCCCAGGATAATTAGTTTTTGACACAAAGTGCACTCACATTCTTAATGACGTGTGTTAGCTGGGATTGATATGGACAAACAGATGAGCTCAAACATGGGGAAGATATTCTAGAGATACTCATTGTGTAATCATGACTTCACCTGACATATTATTCTATGAAAAGTTTCAAATATCCTAACTTTCTTCACCCTTCATAAATTCAATGTGAACATGCACCTAGGTAATCCTTTGACCCGGGTTTGCTTCACACTGTGTGCCCAGGGGAACCTTAGCCACCAACTCTGCGGGGTCCCATCTGGGTAGACTCAGAGGGCCAAAGCTTCGGCTTGCTATGTAAGACTTGCTCAGCAGCTGCATGGTTATTCAGAGTATTATTCCCTTGGAACCCTCAGTAGCTCCTAAAGACTAATAAATAATCAGTCAATCTGCTTTCTTACAATGTGGACAGATCTTTCAGTTTTTTTAGGAAATAAAACTTGCTAAGAACAGTGGCACTTGCTCTGTTTTGGTCATAGATGAAAAGAACCAGAGTTTTCCCAGAAAGATGGAGACTGCAATGAATTTCAGCTCTCTGCAGCACAGGAAAGGAGACTGCGATTCCCCCACACTAGCTAGAGAATTCTGGAGCCTTCTGAATCAACTTGGTATTAATATTCTTGTTAGAAGGGAGTGTGTTTGTCCTCATTCTACTTTGAGCCAATAATTATGCAGTTCTGCCTTTCACATCCATTTAAAATTACTGTTCCAGAACACATTTATCACAGTTATTAATAGTATGTGACCAAACCCTAACAGAAATTAATTTTTCTGTTTTAATTTAAATTTAAAAATCCATTGTGTACTTGTATATGTATAGTTCAAATCCCATGAAAACTGGAAATATGTGCATAGAAACATAGTACTGCCCCAAGATAAAACAGCACCAGCCTGAAAGAAAACTGGGCCAATAACAGAGCTGATAAAAATCACAAAACAAGCCTAAGAAATTTAATAACAATAAATGCCATTGTTAAACAAGTAACTGCATATAGTTAATAGTTTGTACTTTTCATCTTTAATCTTCAGAGCAACTCAGCAAGAAGTATCACGGTTCCATTTTTCAGATAGTGAAACTGAGGCCTAAAAGGAGGAGAAACTGATAGGGGTCACTTAGTTATTAATTTCCTTCTGACCCCAAAGCCCATGTTCTTTCCATTGTGACAACTATACTACTGGCCTCAACTATTTCCTCTTTTTGGGGCTTCCAAAATTAAACTACTTAAGAATCAAAAGGTAATTCCACAGATTGTTGAAGTAAGCAGTAGAAGACATTTTAAAGTGAAGAAAACATGAATGAAGTAGATGCAAATATTATAGTAACTTGAACTAAAGACAAAAGGCAAAGGAACCAGGTTCTTCTTTTGAGGTGAAGTAGAAATTTTAGTCATTCAACAAATCACTAGTTTTCTTCTTCTCCCAAAAGATTGTTGAATTTACAAATCAACCATCTTACAAAATTTAAATATTCATTAATTTTAGCATTTCTCATACAATTACAGAGAGTTTTTGATTTTATGTGGTTTCTGAAATTGGGGATTTAATTATTATTTTTTTGTTTTATTTATGAACAGATAAATTATGTCTATTGAAAATATATAAACTGCTTGCTTTTTAAAGGAAAATTATTGCTGTCTGCTTATTAAAGAGCACTTAAAAATTTTAATGAACTATGAAATAATTTAATTCAAAGCTGATCTGTAGAAACATGAAATCTCATGGAATATTTTCTTTATTTCAAACAAAACCCACTTCTATGCCAACGTGCATGGATAAGGAGTTCCTGGTTTGTTTTTCTGAAGCTGAAAGCATTCTGCATGTAAGGCCGTTACCTGGGACTCTTTCTGGATGTGGTGCACAGGCTGAGTGTCCATATTGGAACTGCCAATTCTTTTGATGACCCTGCCCATTTCACTACTATTGGGCTACAACTCTTAATCAAAGTCACTTCAAAGACCCTAAACAGATTGATTCACATGTGAATGCAACCCAAACTGTCTTCCAAAGGAGGAGGGATTCTAGTCTTATGTTCCTTTGAACCTACTGTTGCTCATTTACCAGTATTTACTTTGCATGGCCTATGGCTGAACCATGGAAATTGGAAAACAAACTCCTATTCAGCAAGTCATGTCAAAGGTGACTTCGGAGCCAGAGAGTTGACTGTGGGACAGACATTCTTTCTGATCTGGAGGCCTCTTCTGCGGCACTGCTGTCTCCACAGTTACATACCTGTCCATGGAAGCCTTTCGTTTATCTTGTCTATGTGGGAAGTCCTAGACGATGCCATCAATCTGAGAGATGAGAGAGATGCCCATTTGACACTCCAACAATAGTTGTGTGGGGATGAGGGGGAAGAAGGGAAAGAAAGAAAAAAAAAATTAGCTGATCCTGAACAAAGTTCTTTTGAATTGTACTATGGTCATAGAGAAGATCCAACAAGCTCTCCTGTTCAGAACATACTTTGTAATCTCCCTAAAACACAGTTTAGCAAGCATTTTGACTTGAGAGTAGAAAATGGGTACTTGTTCAATGACTCAGGAAAGAGACGGACAGGAAATAATCACATTCCTGAATTTTCTTTTGAGGGAAAAACAGATTCTTTTAGAATAATGCAGCTGCAGCACACTACCGCCTACCAGTTGTTGATGAGGACCATATTTCCTGTTACTTCTTCTGGCAGAGTCAGTAACGGGGTACACAGCATGTTATGTTTGAATGACTTGTGTGTTCTGTAGCCCCCAACCAGGGTTGCTGGTATTTTTACTAGTCTGGATTGCACATTAAAATGTCAAAATTGGATTCTTTTGAGATATATTCAAACCCATACTAAAGTTCTTTTGATGTGAGAAATTCACGAGCCCAGATTGAATTATATGTCTTATTTTTTCACCTGAAAAATATACTTTGCATATTCATTTCTTACTCAGTGTGGTTGCACGTTTCACTTGTGAGATTGCATGTGAAAGTGTCTGGAAAGATATAACATGCTTCACAGCCTCCCAGCCATCATCATCGGCACCACCATCATCAGTACTAACAGGATCCTTTGGAAGCCAAGCTGAATGCTGTGTCTATGATGGAAGCCAAGTCCTGTTCATGTCACTTGAATTGAGATGAAGATGAAGCTTTTCTTATGGGAAGGTCCTTGACTAAGAGATTTGCTGCCAAGCTTACAGTGTTCCAGCCAGCTGACCTTTAGGGCAAGGTGCAAAGTCCATCTGTTTACACAGACTTTTACTCCATGGGGGTTAATTTGAGAAGGAATTTTTCAGACATGATATGGAGGAGATGTGAGTGTGAATGGTAGTATTTATTCAGTACCACTTTTTTTCTGCCTGGCATTTTATTTAATAAATGTTCCAACTGCCTACAAAAAGTAGGTCAACATGTTCATTTAAAGCATCACAGGTTGTGATGCTTTGTACAGGATGTGATGTTATGTACAAGCCTAATTGAATAAATTCTGTTAAATGAAAGGATACAATTTTAAATACAGACTGAAAATAAAAATTCTATTTCATTGTGACAGGAATAGTACACTGTGTTTCAAACAATTGTTTTAATCACCATTCAGATCTCAATATAGCTGAACTAAGAGCAGATGAAGAGATAAAAATAGCAAAGTATCCATTAAGAGGCTCTCTGGAGAGTCCAGTGTCAACTACAGTGATCTCATGTGTTTTCTTCTGTAGAGTATCTCTCCACCCTTGGAGGTTTGCTATTGCAGAAGTCATTGAAGTCATCTGCAAGGTTATTTCCATGCAAACCATGTCCTTCCACTTATATTCCAAACTTCCTACAAAGACCACAAAATGCTTCACACCACAATCTCATTCACCTGGGTTATGTCACTCTGGAGTGGCATGTGTGGGCATGAGGAAAGGGAAAGAGGTACTTAAGTAGTTATAGATACAAAAGATAAAAGAACTGGATATCCCATTCTTACTTACTACCTGTTCTCCACACCTTCCCTCCTCCTGGGATTTAATTCCTCATTAGGCTATGAGTAAGAGATACTAGATTTAAAGTACACCTTTGTTATCATAACTTTAGCTAAAAATTTAAGCAGTGGTGACTACATACATTTTAACAGAATTAGTGAGAAAATCTAACCAAGAACCCAACTTCCCTGTCTATCAACCTAATTTTTACCTCACCAGATCACATGAGCTCATGAACATGTACCTGTGCAAGGGGTGGCAGGTTTTAGAGGGGCAGGGTATGTATGTGATAAAATGACTATTGGTATATGGAATGGGGATAAATAACATATTGGGTCTAAATAATATCAGAGGTCTTGAAATAACTCTATTCAACCTCAGGCTTGGTTTTTAGTTTATATTTCTCTCCTCTTTAAGATAAACCTGAGCACTGAGCTACCAGTGGCACCTGCTGGAGATGGCTTGTTCAGGAGTAACTAATGAAAATAATTGATGGGCAGGTTCATTGTGCCTAAGCACTTGACATCCCTTGCTTCATTCAAGCCTGACAAGTACACTTTGGGGTGGGTGCTACTGTTTTCTCCACCTTACAGATGAGGGAATTAAGGCTAAGGAGCTAAAGTAACTTGTTGGGGAGTTATGTAACTAGCAAGTGGGGGCCTGGGTTGACTCCAGAGCCTACATAATTAATCCCTGTGCCCTGCTGCTTCCTCCGTGCCACTTGCACCCACTGGGTGCAATCCAATGGACTGGGTGGAGCCCAGCACCCCATACATAGGGAGACACTCTGTTTGAATTACTGGAGACCATTTTTCACGGGAACAGCTTGGGGCATGGCTAAACACCAACTAATGCCTGACCAAATGTAGAATAACCAAGGAAACATTGGTCAAAAACTAGTTGGTTTGGATATACACATTTCATTTGTTATTTGCACAATAGTCATTTGTACACAAATGGAGACTGATTTGAACTTGAACATTTTGCCCTCCAGTAGAACAGGTTAAATATCTTCTTTGAAATCAAGTTCAGGGCATGAATATTTCTCTGAAGTCTACACTGTCCAAAGGCCAGGTCTGTCCATCAGAACTGAGAGGAGCTCTGGACTGGTGGTTTGAACAGTAGTGAGGTCCCAGGGTATCTGCCTCTCAGTCTGCACTCGAGTCTGGAATACACTGTTTTCCCCTGGTGATATGCTCGTCTCTAAGTGCATCAGACTAGAGCCTCAAATTTCTCTCCCTCCAACCCTTACAACACTGCACATGATAGAATGCAAGTCTACCCTGCCAGCAACAGGTGCAGCATGGGGAAGAACACCGTTCCACAGATAACAGGCATGCTTATGTCTGGTGGATTTAATTAGACACGGTGCCCATTAACAATTTCTGCAGATGTTCACGTCAAATCAGCTGAGCTAATTTTCTCACACTCTTCAGTTTGGCCTATTTTCCTCTTTCCCAAGTGTAGCTATGCTTACCTTAATCTCATGATGCCGACATGCAGGCAAACTTCCTTCTGTTTCTAGAATCCAGATACTTGATTCACTGTGTGATGGTAAAGAGATACAATTGCTAGTTGATGTTTACTCTTTGCTCTGAAACATATATTATCCCTGGTTAAGGGGTCTTTCTGGAGGGTCAGGAAACAGTGTGTCTAGCTAGGAGCTGCAGGCAGTCTCTGACACAGAGGACGTGCACACTGAGTTCTCTGAAGCACACTGGCCCACCCGATCAAATAATTTAAAAGAACTGATATTGGCTGCAGAAGCACTTTATGAAATTAAGTACCTGTGGTCCCAGAAAGCTAATAATTTTCCCAAAGAATGAAATTTATTCCCAAAGAGGATCTTAGAGTATGTCTTCATAGTTACGTATGCTGGATTTAAAAACAAGCATATTGTAAGATAAAGGAAAGAACACTTAAACCAGGAATGAAGGGATTTGGTCTCTCATTTCATTCCCATCCCTAACTACCTGGGCAACCTTGGCAAATCACTTGACCCCTCTCGGCCTTACTTTATTCATTTATGAGACAATACAGTGGGAGGTTTTATTTTTAAAATTTCTTCTAGTTTAAAAGTCCCGTATTTTTTAAATAGCTAAATGACATTGTTTCTCTCTGCCCTATAAGCATGATTCATGGTCACATTAGAATAACAGATAGGCACCAAGCTTTACATATAACCTTCCTTTAAAGACTCTCAACAACTCTGGCAGGCAGATTCAGGTATTATTCTCATTTTAGAAAAATCACCCCATGGGCAGATTTCATGATACCTCCAAAATAATGAGGTCTTTAACTTATCTGTATAGACACAAGCACAGAGAGATCTAAAATACGTTAGTGGTCATTTTGCTGTCCTTTCCTTTCTGTCACCTCAAAGCTTCAACTACTTCTGTGAAGTGGATACATCTCATGCCTCCAAAGCAGAGATCCAGAGCAGATGTGCTCTTCAGATGATCTCCAGGTCTAAAATACATGCCTATGCCCACCTAATCTCCTCCAATTGGCTCTACAGGGGTTGGTTATTAAGAAGGTAAGGAAAAGCTTCTGTTAAGGAGATTTCACAGACAATCTAGAAATAAGACAATAGCTACACAGAAAATATCAGACGCAGGCATTTGGGGAAGTCTAAGGACCTGCCTCTCATGATTGGTATAAGGTGAGGGAGAATGAGGAAAAACACAACAAAATGCAAACCAATAAGATAACACAACAAGATTACAAGATAACTTACCTAAGACTTTGTATTATGAAGTCTCTGTGTTAAATATCATGTAGATACATATTTTAGTTCATTCTTTCATTTTGCCAGCTTGTTTATATGCTAGCTTATCAGTTTCATGTTAGTACTATATTCAACATCATAAAAATTTTCTAAGGAGGTTTAGAGTTTTGGGTTAGAGTTTTTGACAGCTCAAACAAAAGGAAATTCCTAGGCCCACTTAATGCCCATAAATTACCTAGGATCATGCATAACAACCAGACTTCACATTTCAAGCTGAGAGCTGGAACCAGAGTATAGCATTGACAGATGTAGCACATTGACAGGACAAATGTGTTCTTATTTTGCATAAATAAATATGCACATTGTCGTGACTCTAGTAAGTCCTGTGACAAACCGTCAGAATTAGAGGAATAATAGTATGTTAGGTGAGCCACCATAAGTAAGTGAGCACTATCAGTTCAGTAGTATTTATGCAGTTCAGAAGATCTAGACAGAAAATTCCATGTCATGCTCCACAGCATAAGCAATGACATTTGATTAAAATAATGCTGCACTTCTTCAAATCCCTGCCATATGCAAAACATAGTTGGATAAGAGATTAATGAGGAAATTTCATCTTCCTTTCATATATAGTACCATTGCTGATGACAGGAGGGAGTAATAAGAATAGGGATTTATATCAACATTTATTACTCTAATCATTTGATTTTTTTAAGTCTCTGCAATCTTTTTATTTTTTAACTGATATATAACTGGCATATAACATTAGTTTTCAGTATACAACATAATGATTTCATATATGTATATATTGTGAAATGATTACCAGAACAAATTTGAATCCATCACCTCACATAGTTATAACTTTTAACATTTCCTCTCTTAGCAACCTCCAAATATCTAATATAGTATTGTTAGCTATAGTCACCATGCTGTACATTACACCCCCAAGACTTAACTTACAACTAGAATTTTGTATCTTTTGGCCACCTTCAGCCTTTTCACCCACCCTGAACACATCCCTCTCCCCTCCTCCCCACCCTCCAGTCTCAGGCAACCACCAATCTGTTCTTCATATCTGAGTTTGGTTATTATTTTTCTTCTTTAGAGTTCACATATAAATGGGACCATACAGTATTTATCTTTCTCTGTCTGATTTATTTCACTTAGCATAATGCCCTCAGGTTTCATCTGTGTTGCCAGGAATGGCAAGATATCCTTCTCTATGGCTGAATAATATTCCATTGTCATTTCCTCTATCACTTTGTCCATTGATGGACACTCATATTGTTTCCATGTCTTAACTAATGTAAATAATGCTGCTATGAACATGGGGAAGGGTGCAGATATCTTTTCAAGACAGTGATTTTGTTTCTATTGGATTTTTTATATAGTGTATCTGAATGGTCTTGTCCCTGTTTTCTAAACTGGACTTTGAAATTAGCTTTGGTAGGGGAGTGCTTTTCATCCAGGAGGTTTTCCTTTGAGGTAGGATTGTGGCATGGGTTCCTACAGGCCTTCCAATGAGCAAGAAAGCAAAGCCCTCTGCCACGATCAGAAGAAAAGCATCTTCTTATACAAAAGAACATACTACATTTTTCACCCTGCATATATAAGCCTTGAAAGAGCAGAGTTATCTGGATGCCACTTATTAGGGTGATTACTATCATTTTAGTAACTTTATATATTAACTTATTCTGAAAAGAACATTTGAAACATAATAAGCTATTAAAAATGTCCAACTATATGTGTCCAAGTGCAGTGTTTTATTATCAGTCTTTAAAGATTAACGTGTTCTGCACAAGCAAATTGTACAGTAATGTAAACTCCACACAACTTATGCAAAAAGCTAGTTTCTTCCCCATTTGTCATTGAAATTTGCTTCAAATATGCATTTTACATTTCTACCTTTGAAAATAGAGGATATTGAACATAGTGATACCATTTAAACTTGTCCCTGTAACTTGGAGTTTTCCTTTGAAATAAGTGTATTTTTTTAAAAAGATTTTATTTATTTATTCATGAGAGACACACAGAGAGAGGCAGAGACATAGGCAGAGTGAGAAGCAGGCTCCCTGCAGGGACCCCAGTGTGGGACTCGATCCCAAGGCCCCAGGATCACGACCTGAGCCAAAGGCAGATAGATGCTCAACTGCTGAGCCACACAGGCATCCCTAAGTGTATTTTTTTTATGCGGATCATAATTCTGTCCTGAATTTCCCCTTCTCTGGAGCAGAATGTTAGTTGTCACATCATCTGTCCCTATACCAGCCCTCACCCTTCAGGTTCTCTTCTTCAATGTTACTTAGGACCAGGAAAGTGTATCCAAACTGAGAGACAGTAAGGCTTCCAGTGAGTTCCTAAGGAACTAAAGTGTGTAGCTCTAGGGCTAGGGAACTATGAGAGACTTTGGGGACTAGTGGCATCCTTCCTTTACTTTACTACTTTTCTGGAGCCCAGAGTTTCCTGAAATCTGACCCTTGAAGAGGGGAGTACTAATGCAATAGTTTGCATGTCCCTTACAGATTACAATCCTGTGTTTTCCAAGTGGTTGAAAAATTAAAATCTACCTTATGAATATGCACTCTGTGTGGCCCATGTATTTTACGGGATGCAGAAAGAAGGCATCTTTTCTTTATCTCTAACTAACTTTTCCAGTATGAATCCATAATTCCCATTAAAGCCACAGCAGCCTGTCTTTTCCAGGACTTCTCAATGATTTGGCAATCTCGGCCCCAACCTCCACTCCCAGTCATGTTTGTTCTCATGCTTCACGGTGTGCCTCTACAAAGCAAGCCACAAAATGGGTCTGGGAACGCTCTGGGCAAAGAATGGCCCTGTTCTGTGGGATACTCCAGAGGTGTCCCAGAATGAGACCACAGGCGTCCTTAGGATGCTGACCCGACCCTGGGAACTCTAGAGGTTGACACAGGGGTTGAGAACCGATGTCCCTTGGATGCCTGCAGTGCTGTTATATGACCCCATCCCACTGGGCAGCTGTCAGCATCACAGCAGACACATTTTGACTAGAAATCCTGCCTTATTGTGAGAGGTTGGACTGGTATGAAAGGAACATTCTCATTAAAAGATCCATTTGGGATCTGCTTGGGAAATTATGGACCTGCTGGATTTGTATGCTCCAGGTTGATCTTCATCAAATGTCTTTTCTTATGTTTCTTTGATTGAGATCAAAAGATAATTAATTGCCTTCCCTTTCTGCTGCAAAGAAGGGACATCACAGGTGATTCATCTTCCACTCCATTCTCCATATAAAACGCAGACAGTATCTTCAAGGTCATTTCAGCAGTTAGTGCCATGTACACTCTACAAAAAAAGTAATTGCTTCTTTGCATTTGTGCCAGGCATTATGCCATAAGCCTACATACACTGAAGAGTGACCTATCTGAGGGGAAAGAAATCAATACCTTAGAAGTTCCTTTGGTGGCTTTCTTTTCTCCCTTACCTGGCCCCTTTATCAATTTGCTTTTGACTTTTGATTTATCTGACATTGCAAGTGTGGGCATCATCAAAGTATGATTTCCATCCTTCTCTGGAAGTTCAGAAGAGAAAGGGCATGAGTACCAAAAATGGAGAGGAGTCCTTGGACACCTGTTAAGTTTCCAATCGTGTTTTTAGGCTGGCAAACCAGTTATTCATCATTTGTGCAGTTCCATCCCATCAGATAATGCATGGGAAACAGATTTCCTCCTCTGTTTAAATCACAAGAAAGCCTCAGGAAAATGAAATTCCCTTCCATATGTTGCAGAAAGTCCAACCTGCTATCGGAGACACTGGAAGTGGGGTTGGAGTGCCTTAGGAAAGATTGATTATGAAAAGCAAAGGCTCTTCACTGTGGAAAACAGTATGGAAGGTCCTCAAAACGTTTACAAATAGAACTACCCTGAAATCCAATAATCGCACTACTGGGTATTTATAACCAAAATACAAAAACCCAAAGGGATATATACACCCCGATGTATTGTTTACAACAGCCAAATTATAGAAGCAGCCCAAGAGTCCATTGATAGATGAATGGATAAAGAAGATGTAGAATATTATTCAGAATGGAATATTATTCGGCCATAAAAAATGAAATCTTGCCAGTTGTAATGACATGGATGGAACTAGAGAGTATAATACTAAGTGAAGTAATTCAGTCAGAGGAAGACAAATACCATATGATTTCACTCACATGTGGAATTTAAGAAACAAAACAAATGAGCAAAGGAGAGAGAAAAACCAAGAAACAGATTATAGAGAAGAAACTTGAGTTATGGGGGCAGGGGGGTGAGTAGGAAGATGGGTGGAATAGGTGATGGGGGTCAAGGAGGGTATTTGTTGTGACAAGTACTGGGCGATGTATGAAATTGTGGAATCATTATATTGTTCATCTGAAACCAATATAACATTGTATGTTATACTGTATGTTAACCATAACTATATAGACCTGTTAAAAAAAAAAAAGGCAAAGGCTCTTACCTCTTAGGTCCTGAGGTACCTTCATTTTATCTTGAGACATGGATCCCAAGAGCCCCTAGAAAGGAGACCGCCAGCCAGCCCTCCAGGGTTGTGAAGGCTCCACATAGATGACTGCATGCTGCATATAAGGTACTCTCCACACCGTGGGGTCCTCTACCCCAAACCCTGGTTCACTTGCTCGAATAACTCCAGCCACATTTTGGTGTCTCTTCTATGCTTAGCTTGCTGGAAGGAAAGAAGGTTCTGTCCTTGCCCTAGATGACTGGACTCTGTCAGGGACTGAGAAATCTTAAATAATTTGAAGAATTCAACGTGGAGAAAAAATAAGCAACAAAGGCAATAAAATAAGAACCTGTTCCCCTTTATTAAGATTAAATATGTATTCAAATAAGTGTCTTACTATTCAATAAGTGTTGTACCATTAATAAGGAAGTAATACAAATAAATATATATATACACACACATAAATAGTCGCCCAGGACTTTTATAATTTTTGTAGCTTTCATCCTTTTAATTTTTCAATTCACATATTTTATACAAATTATTACCAGATCAGACATACCCAAAAGTGCAAATATTTTGGCATTGCTCCTTGGAAAGTTAAAGTAGTGTTTGATGTTCTATTCTATTAACCTGCATAGAGATGTCTCAAAACTGTCAAATGTATCCACCACTATATGTTAACAGATATTTTTCATAGCTAAAACTTTACCAGTGAAAAGACAGCGTGAATGCATTTAACAATGACCTCAACTTAACAAAACTAACTGCTGGTTAAAACCATCTTTTAAAAGATCCTTAAAAATATAATCATCCCCCCAAATACTTAATTTTACAATGTCACACTTTTGTGCTCGAGTCAAGACTGAGTTTTCTCAACCATTCGCCATATATGAAAGTCGAGTCATTGAGCCGTACATCTTAAACTTATGTGGTGTTAAGTGTCTATTACATCTCCATAAAACTTAGAAAAGGAGTTTTCCAAGTTTCCTTTAGAGCAGACAGCCAAAGATCATAAACAACTCTGAATACAAAATCATACCAGTAAAGTCTTAGCAAAAAAATAACATCTAAGCAATACCCATAAAAGAAATTCTGTGCACATTTCTCCTTGCCACTTCCATAGCCACAATTTTAACAGCTTCTTGAATTTTTCTTTGCAATTACCTACAAGAGACCCAGGTAAAGGTGCTGAAGAGAAGACTTATTCTTAGTGAGGGTATAGACGTTACAGCTCAATAAGTAGATTTATAAACATCGTATTTTGATCACATTATAAGCCAGAGATCAGGGTATATAATGAGGCATCTTTAACATAAACAAATAACATACCAACTTTAGAAATGTTTAACTTTGGTATCTGATAGTCCATCAGAAAATATCATAAACAGCATTTTACTGGTACATGAAAGACTCACAGATAGCATCTGTTGTGCTATGAGTGTACTTCTTTGTGAAATACCTAGTTCATGTAGGTGCCTTAGTCATATTCTTGACTTGAAGGAAAACCAGAATACCTAGACACCGGAAGCATGTTACGTCTGAACTGTCTTCACAAATTCTTTGTGTCTATGGAGAGAAGAAAATCAGAGAAGGTGGGGGAGGAGTAAACAACAGTTAAAGATGGTGGTTTTCAAATATAGCAGCTCATTTTTCCTCTCTTTCTCTTCTCCTGATACCAAAACACAAGAGCTCCGTGGGATGCCCTCAGGAGATCCTCAGCCAGGGGATCACCCCCGCTCTAGGCCTTTACAGCTGGAAGGACTCCAAATTTTCTCCACTCCCCTCTGCCCTCATCTTCACACCCCTGCCCCAGGCTCATTCCCAAATGCAGTGTCCATCAAATGTGACCCTAGCCTCTTCTACCTTCAGAGATGGACCAGCCTGTTAAGTTATCAGCTTCAGTTAAGACCAAGTAGCTCCATAAAACAGACACACACACACATCTTTAAATGCAAGATGGCATAGAATCACAAGCATAAAATCCCACTTATCAGTTACAAAATGAAGATAATACAGCAAACAGCTAATGTCTAAAGTACTTTATAAATGTGAGAGATTGTTGTCTAGAAGAATATAGTGTATCATATCAGTATCGGCATAACTCAGCCACGCTGCTGATCTTACCTAATCGGAGGAAAGTTTCACAGAAAAGATGAAACTATCACTATTTAATGGAAAGGAAATCTATTAGAATATGAGAAGCAAGAAACTGGCCATGAATGTAAAGAATACTGCACTTAGACTATATTCAGCCTCTCAACCCTGCAAAAAAGCCTCAAATGACTTCTGTATCCCTCCAGGTTCCTATACATACGGGCAATATTCTTGCAGCTTTTTAAGAACAGGAAGAAGTTTGCTATTCCATTCCCAATTCAGAATTTTGCGGATGCACAGTCGAAGCTGAGCCTGGCACCTAAGGCGGGCATCACAGGGTGAGCCATGAGGAAGGCCAGTGGTTCACAATTGCAGTCATGTCCCTAGCAGCACACTCAATGGCAGTGTGGTGTCTAGCGTCTGTTACCAATTTAAAGCCAGTTCTGTCCAAGGCACTTGGCCTTTGGCCTCTTGCCTCACAGACAATAGCCAGTGACTTCAAGCCACAGTATTTGCCCATTCTCCTCACTGTGGTTCACGCATGTTAAAAGAAACAACTTCATCAGGGTTGGAATGATTTGATCAGGATGGTCTTCCTGCCCTCGCCCTGCCAGCCCACAGAGCTCCCCACCTCCAGAGACCTAAAGGGCTCCCTTCTGAAGTTGGCGCCACCGATGCCACCTTGTGGGCACCACAACCCCTTTTCTGAAAAGATCAGGTGGTTGGGGAGAGCCACCTGCCAGCCCTGGGCCGTGCGCTCCTCTCCTCGGAGCCCCGCCTCGCCAGGTTATCCCAGCCTCCCGCGCCGGCGCCCCCTGGCACCCCCGGACCCCCGGACCCGTGGCCTCCTTAGGTGGCACGCAGCTGGCCGGCGCCGGCCCGGTGGCGCGAGTTGGACGCTGCAGCCTCGCGGTGCCGTCGGCCCGGGAGCACGAACCCAGCAGGCCGCGCACCAGCAGCGGAGCCGGTGACGAGGCTCGGAGGAGGCAGCGGTTGCCAAAAGAGCAGATGTGCCCGAAGTCTGCATCAGTTCATCTGGTGACCTCCCGAAATCGGTGAAAGATTTATATTGCTAATTACAGACTTTTTTTTTTTTCTTTCTAATTTAGTCATCCTTCTCTTGGTTAGAAATAAAAAAGGGAGATGCAGTACCAGGTGAAAATCCAATGTTACTTTAGGAAGAGTGTCATCATCGTTTTAGGGGTTTTTGCAAACCAGTTTAGATTCTCTTGAGTTAGACTGGCCACACACACACACACACACACACACACACACACAGTGGTATTTACAGAACTACAACAAATATTGGAGCTCTGCACAATAACAAACCAATGCACTATGATTGGAATTTGGTGTTCATTATAACTTAGAAGTTATGAAAATAAATTCCTGTTGCTCAGAAATGTATGTGTTCATCAGATAATTCCTATGGAGAGGAGCAACTGTGTCTGAAATAGGATGCGTAGCCAGATAACACTGCAGTGGTTACTTCTTGGAAGTATTTGATTCTTACAGTAGCATATTGTTTGGAACATGCGGCTATTCTGCGGGTTTGAAGGGAAAAAGGAAAATGAAGAAAAAGTAACAAATCCCAAAGCTTTCTGGAATGGGATGAAAAAGGGGCAGGTGGTTCTTCTTTTTCTCTAAGGATTCGCTGGCTTGCCTGCAGGATTGCTTTCCATGCATTCAAGTTTTCTGTAGCTGCTTCCTCTGGCCCCATCAAAATGAAAATAACCCCTGTCAATTTGCCTTGTTAAATGAAAAGACAGTTTTCCTGTGTCTTTCAGACGAGTTTAGCCACATACATATGTGCAGAAAAAAAAAAAAAAAAAAAAAGACAACCAGTGTGATACAGACCTAGCCAGAGAATTTCCTCTTGTATTAAGGAATTTCCAAGGGATCCTAAATATACCTTCCCTTGTTCACTGCGGGCTACAAGTCCAGAAACAGCAGATGGTATGCTCACATTTGTTGAAGGTCTGTGTTGAATCAGGAATATTTTCAAGTATTATGACAAAGTTTTTCTTGCCATACCATCCTCAGAATGAAATCTGAATCACTTCTCTTGAACAATTTGAAAATTTTTAATCAGAAGCAAAGGAATCAAGTGATAAGGGGTGTTTTTCAATGTTAGCACTTGAGTTACTTTGACTTTATTGACATCACAGTAAAATTCAGTAGACTTTGATCAGAAAGTAAATGTAGTCTTCTTGCAGTAAATGTCAGTTTTAAATCTTGCTGGGTAAAGGAAATAAACACATGCTATTGGCAAGAATCCTTCTGGCCATGCCACAGGCGACAGTGTCTGCCTCCCCCACAGACCCACATACATAGAACCTAAACCCAAATGTCCACATGGACACAAGTCCAAACTAGTTATTTCCTGATCCAGGAAAATTTGTTGTCAGGGACTTGATTGCATATGAAAGGAATGTTGTTTTGTTCCAGAACCAAAGATTTCCGACAAGATAGAGCATGAGCTTTCTGAAAGGAGGTATCTTTTTTTTTTTTTTTTCTCACAAACATGCTCAGACATAGCTTTCCTTTCAGCTAATTAAGCTGTTTTAAAGCAAACTGGTCAAACAGTGACATCTTCGTGGGGAGTCTTGGAGTCAATTGCACGATATAGAAGGCAGGGCGCTTAAGGGTGACTTCCACTATTGTTTCCTCTGGCTGAATATTTTCTACTTGGTCAATGCTGCCAGAGTGACCCCATACAATTGGGAGAATTCAAAGCCACTGGCCTCAAGAGATGCCATTAAGAAGACAACCACAGAATAAGATTTCATGGTCAAAAGCCAAACTTAGTCTCTCCTACCAAGTCCTGATGCTTACAATATTTTATATGTATGTTTTCTTCCTGTCATTAGCATACTGTAAAAATAGTTAAATGAAATGAGAACACAGCCATCAGGAATGGCTCTAAATAATTATTTGTGTGTTCATGTAAAACTCACAGGTTTTTTCAACAGAGAAGTAGCTGGAAAAAAAGTCAACTTTTAGATTAGTGTTGACTCCACATTTTAAGAGAATATGTGGAATGTGTAGATCAAAATTTCCCTTAGCCAAATACGTAGTGAGGATGATGGACTATCTCCTTTGTCAAATATTTGTTAAATAATGAATGACACTCATTGTCAAAATTGACGAACATCAATTTGATGTTTTGACATCTGTCAAGATGGTACACACTTTCCCATGCTGAAGGAAAAAATTAAATTTTCTGTAAATAATTGCAAGATTATTGAAAATGCTTGTCCTTTGTATTTCTCACATGAAAGATTAGCACACTGATTCAGTCAGTAGGCTAGCATTGGGTCTTCTGATACGCTGACCATGTTAGAGGAGAGGTTTTTTTTTTCCATTAATAGCAACTGATTCACTATGTCTTGCCAAGAAGCATGATGTCTTTACAAAACAGTATGATTTGGGGCCTAATTACCCTGAACACTGTGTTAAGGTAAGTGTCTTCCTCTAGAGGCCAGATAGCACCTATTTAGATAGGAGACCAGAGACCAAAGGAATTAAAGAAAATAGTTAAAGACAGAAGGAGGAACGATGATGTGGTTGTTCATAAGAGATATTGCACTCAAGTCAATATTTATTCAAAGAAGATCCTGTGTGTTCCTTTGACTTCTTCTGCGGGTTTGAGGGGGGAAAAGAAAATGAAGAAGAAGTAACAAATCCAAAAGCTTTCTGGAATGGGATGAAAAAGGGGCAGATGGTTCTTCTTTTTCTCTAAGGATTCGCTGGCTTGCCTGCAGGACTGCTTTCTATGCATTCAGGTTTTCTGTGGAAACTTGAACGTATAAAATAAGCTATGCTAAAATAAGCATTTCATAAAAATAGAACCTCTTGGTAATAAGGAAAGAGAGAGGTGATCAATCACACTCTTAGGTGTCTATTACTGCAGAGTGTTATTACTGAGAACAATAGTAGTAGCAGCATTGTAGCTTTACAATTAAGAGGGAAGCTTCAGGAGCCGAATTGTCTAGATTTATGTTCCTGTTTCTCACTTCTCGTTGTGTAGCCTTGGGCAGGATATGTAACCTCTCTGTTCTTCAGTTTTCAAACCTGAAAGAAGAGGCTGATAATACACCTACCCTACAGGAATTGTTGAGAGCTTTAAATGAGTTAAGTGGCTGGTCTGTAAGAACCAGTCTGTAAACGTTGCTTAGTGTGATTACGATGCGCCAGCATTAGGCTGAGTGCTTCACATATGCTATTCCTTGTAACTCCTTAATCTTAATCCAAAACTATAGACAGACTAGATGATTTCATGGTAAGACTGAGAAAATTCTAGAATCTACTAAATTATTCTATTGTCACAGATCTCAGATTTTAACCCAATTTGCTTGACTCCAAAGTCTATATTATTCCATGTCTTACTGCTTCTCAAGTAAACATCAACCATGGTGGATTGTGAAAATATAAAAGAGGGGGAAATAAACACTCAAAATTCTATCTTCATTAAGTTGCACCCTTGGACATTTTGATAACTTGTCTCTTATATAAAGTATGTATGATACAGCGTGGATCGTTTGCGTGCAACACAAACATCTTTTATGTGTAAAGGAGCACGTTGGCCCTACTTAGACAGCCCTGCAGGGAGAAGATGGAATCCAATGATGAGGCTGCCAAGAAACCATCTCAAAGTACAGGAAAATGAAGAATTCGAGGGACTTTCAAATAACTACTGACGCTTCCCAGCAGTTTGAGACAAAATCTGGTTCACTCGGGCATGACACTGGTCTCCACCATGCCCTGGCTCCATCTTTCACCCGCGGTCCTGGGCTCACCCTGTAGAACCCGTGGCACCTGGCAAGGGAGGGTCGAGCCAGCCAGGCCCTGGCCCTCCCTGGACGCAGCGCCCGCACAGCATCCTGGCCACGGGCTGCTCAGGGGAGTTGGACCAGGGAAGGAAGACAGTGGTTAGAACCAGGCAGCCCCGGGGACAGACTCCAGCTGTGCCATTGTGCAGCTATCCTGCGGCTCTCTTGCCTGAGTCAATGTTCTCTTCAAAAATTTGGAATAATTTCTATTTTCAGAGCCGGTAGTGAAGATTTTTTTAAAGTGCGTAAAATGCCCAACACAGTGCTGGTTACACAGAAAATGCTCTGCAGGTAGCAATCAATCATAATGATGTGTAATAACCACTTAAAACATGCTTTGAGAGCCCGCTACACTAGTCTGAGTGCTGCACTTGCACTTAAAAAAAAAAAAGATTTATTTATTCATTTGTGAGAGACAGAGCAACAGACATAGTGAGAGAGAGAGAGCACAGCGGGGTGGCGGGGGGGGGGGGGACAGGGAGAAGCAGACTCCCCGCTGGGCAGAGAGCCCGACAGTGCAGGGCCCCATCTAAGTCTAAGCCCAAAGTGAGGATGAAAGACGGAGAAACTCAGTGGGGATGTGAGGGGCCAACAGGAGCCAGAATAGCCCTGTCAGCCAGGGTGGACCCCTGGGCCCGGAGTCACTTGAAAGAGAACAATATCTGTGTACACCAGGGTTTGGTTACAGACGCAGCAGCCAAGGGCCAATGGTTGTCACAGAGGAGAGCGAGGGGATACGTGTAAGGACGCCACTGAGGCAGCCAAGGCCTCGCAGGTGAGAGAGATGGCACAGATAGGACGGCGTCGGTGAAGACATTACTTCTGGGGCAGAGTTGAGGGAGCCACGGTGGGTGGCCCAGAGCCTACCCACTTCAGGACACTGTTCTTCCCGTAGGGCTCAGGAAACCAGCGAGGCTAAAGCAACGCCATGGAGAGCCGGAATGGTGCCAGTCTCCAAACACCACGTCTCTTGGCCAGAGACGTGGTGCCAAAGCAGGAGGAAGCAGGGAAGAAAGACCCTCCTTTCTCTCCCCTTCCAGACGCTCCTCTCCTGCCGGTACCTCCCATTAACCACAGCACAGAAGGCGACCAGCAAGGAAGCCTGGGAGGTAGTCTGCAGGGGTCAGCCTTCTGGGACAGGCTGGAGAGCAGGTGAAGGCCACGAGTGAGGCCAGGCACAGAACGCCCGGGCATACTCCATTCCAAAGTGAGACCGCGTAGACGCTTCTCCCCTAAACACACAGGTGGCGCGTTGGAAAGGAGCACCAGAAGGTTCTGAGATATTGAATGTCTACCTAACGAAACCAAGCCACCAAGAGGAAGCGTTTAAGTTATTGAAACATTCTGAGGTTTGCTAAAATACAGTTTCGTTGTCTCTCTCCTGCATCAGGTCACTGTAATGAAAATTCGATCAATTCTTTTTTAAAATAAAGAAGCTACGTTTTCACTGCACGATGTCCTGCAGTGTGAGGAAATCTGTGAACCTCCACTTCATACCCTCTCTATTTCCAAAAGTCACTGAGCTGACTTACAGATGAAACGTACCAGAAATGTCCTGATAGAGACAGAAAGAAGAGAATATTTCAGACTCCTGCTTAATAATTGCATGACAAGTTATTTGACATCTAAGATGGTGGTATATATAGTACATTGCGTTACATTTTTGGTTATTTAAAAAAAAACAACAACACAGACTTATCTAAAGATATGAAACATTTTCTAAGACTCAATATAAACGATAATTTCTCACAAGGGACCTTCTATAAAGTACATTCAGTGATATGTGGAAAAGATCTCCAATCAGATTTTTGGAGGTAATGAAACAATGTTCAAGCAAAGCATAAATTCTGGATGACTTCACATTTCCTGCCCTCTACTTCCGTCTCCTCCAAAATGTTTTATATCACATCTACATACCAGTTTTCCAATTTCTTCTGGACAAAATTAAATTTTTAATTCATTTTTTAAACTGTACAATTTGGTGGGTTTAGTGAATATGTGTAGAATTATCATTATCTAATTTTATTTTTTTATTTCTTTTATTTTTTTAAGACTTCATATATTTATTCATGAAAGAGAGAGAGAGAGGCAGAGACATAGGCAGAGCAGGCTCCTCAGAGGGAGTCAATGAGGGACTCAATCCTGGGACTCCAGGATCACGCCCTGAGCCGAAGGCAAATGCTCAACCACTGAGCCACCCAGGAGTCCCTAATTTTATTTTTTTAAAGTAATCTCTATACCCATCATGGGGCTGGCACTTACAACCCTGCGATCAAGAGTCACATGTTCCACCAATTGAGCCAGCCAGGTGCCTACAAAATAATTATTTTTAACAATGACATCCAGGCCTTTCCAAGAGAGCACAAGATCACCTTGTCAGAATGTCCTATTTTGTGCACAGACCCTGCAGCCATCCTCACTGGGTTTCTCCCAGAAGGTTCCAAACATCTAATTCTTTGTCCAACTCTTCCTTTCCTAAACTTAGTTATCCCAATATAAAATTCTTCCACAAGTGTCACACCAAACATTTTCCTACCTGCTGTCATAACTTTTAACTGAAGCCTTCCATCAAAATTATTTTGCATCTATATTTTTACTGTATATATCTACCTTACATTTGTTTTTCATCTCTCATCTCTCCATGCTATTATAAATCAAATATCTATAGCTAGAGGTTGCATCTAATTTTCACTGTATTTTTCTAAGACAGCAAAAGCTAGACATTCAGGAGATGACCCAAAACTATTAAAATGAAGACAAACACGATACTCACAAATTTATCTGGAGAAGAGTGTGTACTTACTCTTTTATATGTATGTGTATATACATATATAAAACAATATGTATATAAAACATACATATATGTATACACACACAAATATATAAAATTTGTTTTGAAGTTCAAACAAAAGTACCTGCCTCTCAGTGAGCAATTTGCTTAAGGCATGATCTGACTCATGTGCTTCTCTCTTTCTTTTTTCTTAAGCTGTTTTCCCACAACTCAGTTAAATAGTAAATATTGTGATGGCAATACCTCCTCTCACAACACACTCACTCAAACCGAGTTTCCCTAAAAAAGTCACCTTAAGCCAGTAGAACTGGGAACCCAACTTAAGTGAGCCTTTAGTGAGAAAGAGGAATTATCTGGAGGCTTTGGACTAATCATTTTTGGTTTGCAGTGAGAACTTTGAAGGGCGACTCCTGGTACCGTTTCCTGGCCGCTCGCTACTTTTCCTGTGTAGTTGCATGTTAAACATGATGACTTGCTGTATAGAAGCCATGTGTTGTCATAATGTAACATCATTAAACAAAGTGTTTAGAGCAGTTTTAGCTGAGCCAGAACATGAACAACAAAACCCGCCAATTACAGTGTCATTTTGTGTAGTTGTTAAGGTTGCAAATGTCTCCAACTTTTTCTGGTAGGCCATATTGAGCATGTCACAGCGAACATCTGAGATAACGATTTGCTAGGCAATGTGCAATTCTCGCTCCTTTTTTCATATCAGAGAAGAAAGAGTTCTTTATAACAATTTGGCTCAAATGTCTACACACATTGCTCCAGCGTCTGTAGCAGCATGTGTTTCTAGGATTGTTCTGGAAGAGAAAATGCAGAAACAGCAGGGAGCAGAAGATAAACAGGCAATCCGTGACTCATTAAAACAAGCATTGGTAGCCAACATTGTGGAGTGTGTGAAGACCCCAGATCCAACTCGCCTATAAACTTTTTTTACCAGCTGGACTTAGCATCTGTCAGAGCTTGGAAGGAGAGGTAGTCTGGTACAAATGATTTCAGTGTGTCGCATTTATTAACCTGCCACCTTACATAACTCTGCTGATTGGGAACTCAGGGAAATGCTTGAGAAATGACACAGCTTATTGTTGGAATGTTACGGCTGCAGTAATAAAGACGCAAGTTGCCATTAAAAAAAAATACAAAGACCACAGAGCAATTGGAAAATGATAATGAAGCAAAGTTAAAAAGCATCACAGTCTTGAGAAATGTACGTGCCAGAAGAATAATTGAAATTCGGTTTGGATTTTGATCATTTTCGATTCTTTACATCAATTAGGCAAGGAAAGTATTTTCCTTTTTAATAGTTGTCACATTAGCTTTGTTAGCAGCTCTGAGGTAAACAAATGCCAAACTGGGAACATTATTGTGTCCTTTTCCAACTACTTACTGTTCTAAATGAATGAGTCGCATCTGTAGTTAGATCCCTGACAATTCCTGGAAAGGCATTTTCTGTTTCTTTAGCATTTTCATGAGAGAACTGAAAGAAAAAGAAAGAGGGCTTTATATAAAAAACCATGTCTGTTTTTGTCTTAAACAGCTTTGCCTTGCCTTACCGTTCATTCAGGTCAAAGAACATCACCCCAGAAATCAAAACCATACCAGGTAGCCAATCCCCTTTCTGTTCCTCTGCTTTGATTTACTTCCTTTTTTGTCTCAAAATTTGCTTAGGATTATTTGGTCAAGAGGGGAAAAATATCACAAAGTAATTTTCTATGTCGTATCCAGACCACATGCCAGTAATTTCAAATTAATGAGGATGTTTACTCTCTGGTACAAAATTTGCACATATTAGCTTATAAAATATGGATAAGCTGGTTTCCTATAACAAAATAGAGCCCTGCCATTTCAAAAATGAAAATTGCAGAGACTTTGGAAAAAACTCAGCTGAAGGAATGCTTCGCGTTTCGCCGTGGTTAGCCTATTATTTGTAGTTTTGAAACTTTATTGGTCCCCAATCTAATCTTTTCTGAGTATAAAAACATTAACATATGGTTTAACACAGCACAGGGCTGGAAAGTCCATATCCCAAATGCACATTGTATGCAGGGTGACATTCACACTAAATATCATCCCTCAGGGTCTGTACTTCATTTTACCTGGGATTGGAGAGCCATGAAATCCCTGGAAAAGTTGTTCATGATTCTGAACCAAATGGTGCACAGTGTACTGAGATACTAACAGTGTATGCTTCTGCCAAAGGTTGTGGCTCAAATGTCTCTCTAAGTAACATTAAAAATCTGCTGCTTCATGCCTATGAATTTCAATATTTATAGCATTCAATAAAACGGTCCACTGTCAGAGAGAGATGTGCCACTGTGCACTCTCTGAGCAGATGGGCGGCAATATGGCACATTTACATGGACCAGCTGTGGAGCACAGAAATGGATGCTGGTCAGAGGCAGGGTACAGGCCCCACATCTGGAATTCTAACCAACTGGCCTCGGTACCCGTTGTAAAGTTTCCTTCCACAGGACGAGCTCTGATTTAGAGCTGCTCACTAGTGTGCCTTAAACTGCATCAAGAGTCCTCATTAACACAAGAGACTAGAGGGAGGTTAGGGCCTGGAACTCCTCTGTTGGGCATCTGTTAGAGTCTGTGGATGGCACTCTGTAGTCAGTTATAGATGCACCCAGGGGAAGATTCTCTCATGCATGATGCAATGTTCTCTACTTAGCTGGTTTTATACAGAAAAGGAGGTCTTGTTATAAACAAAGCCACTTTCTCTGTGCTTCCTTTTCTAAATAGGTCAGAAAAGACTCTCAGAGATGGGAAATTCCTAGGATATCTAAAAATTTGGTAGAAATGTCTAATTCTTTTCAAGCCTCAAATGGAATATTGTCTTATTTTGGATAGGTCAGACTTAGTTCAAATGCATGTTTAGAAATTTCTAAAATATAGAAAGCTCTTAGATTTGTTCTCTCAGCCTTGTTCTCTTTATTGTAATATCATTACTCTGGTCATTAATACAATATAATTTTGTGCTGTTCGATTCATTCAACTGAAAGGTAAGCTGTTTTACACACATTGATAGGAAGGTAAACTATTTTATACACATTTTAAATATGAACAGAAAATGGTTTTTATATAAAAATGCTCTTAAGGGGGAGTACCTGGATGGCTCAATCAGTTGAGCCATCAGCTGCCTGATTCAGACTCTTGATTTCCACTCAGGTCTTGACCTCAGGGTTGTGAGATTGAGCCTGCATTGGGCTCTGCGCTCAGCATAGTCTGCTTGAATTTTTCTCTCTACCCCCTCCCTCTGTTTACACTTTCTCTCTGCCTCCGCTCCTAGAACCAATAAATAAATCTTTAAAAAATATTCTTAAGGAGTAACATTCTAGTTTCACTTTTGCTAAATATATTCTCTTTAGAGAAAATTCCACTCTCATTCTTTTATTTTGTAAAACACTTTTTCCCACATTTCCCAATTATTCACTTGAAAATTTATTTGGTGTTCAATGGCTCCATCTTTTCACAAATGATTTATTTATAGCTTCATACTACTGATGAGTCATTTTCTAGAATAATCTCTTGACATCTATTTCCCCCTCCTCTCACCCCCCAAGGGAAACACAGATATTTTAAGCAAGTAAGTCAGTACACCAACTGGACTCTGCTAATTGAATCATGTAATTTATAAGTATTTTAGAGTCTTATCATTGAATAACAATCTACTATAAAATCTAAAAATAAAATTGTATTTATATTATTTGGCCTCAATCTTTAAAAATAAAAGTTTGATTAGAACTGTCAAAGAAAATCCAAGGGATGACTGATTTCCACCTAATGAAAAGCTAGCAGGTTAAATATAATCTTATTGACAGATGAGTGATTGAATGGTATGATGTATTAGTAATTAATGCAGACTAAATACGCAGCCAAGACATAATAGCCAAAGCAATAATTGTTTACATAAGATAGTATCCACTACAAATACACCCATGTGGCACATACCCTAGAGACTCAACCATCTATAAAGAAAGAGGGTAGAGTGGTGAGAAGGAAATGAACCACAGGGGATATTTGGAATTATACTGATAAGAGGTATGGAATTATTAAAATGCAAAAAGTATTTAGGTAATGAAGAACGAACCCAAATTGGCAATCCAGTAAAATATGCATGATCATAGCAGTTTCAAATTCACTAAGGGAGAATTTAAATTTTTCTTATTTTTCAACCATGATTAAATTTTTCATTGACAGTTCAATATTCCAAAGATATCATATATTTACTTCAACAGAAAATGCCAAGAATTAGGTCATCTCAGACCCTCTTTACAATTATATGGATCATGAGTACATTGTGAATGAAATGTGTGATATCTCTGAATGGAAATATGGTATCTCACCAAAGGGAATATTGCATGTGAAACAAAGTGCAGCTAACATGATTTGAACATTCCCAAATGGCTGTCTCCATCCACAGTTGCCGCCACCTCTCCATTCTGACTGATACAAACTTTACCAACACAAATAGCCCCATCTCTGGGTGTCTATCAGGCAGGCAGAGTTCCAGCATGGCGTTGTCTGCCTCAACGTGTGCTCGTCACGGATTGCTGAATGCACAACTTTTCCCATCTTGTAGGAGTACTTCCACTCCACTGCTCCTGACAAGAGACAAATTTATTTATGTATGCTGCTTCTGGTTTTGAAATGCAGAAAGATCACTTTTCCTATGATATTTTGAAAAAAATTACTCTTTGAAAGTAATACCTTAATTACAATAAAATGGCTATAGGATGGCTCAGATCCATAAACTTATAAAAGAGCAAAATTAAAATATCTGGTAGAATGTGCTTTTTCTTAGCTTTAAATGTGTAGGTGTGAGTGTGTATGTGTGTGTATTTTTAAAGGATCTTAATATAATAAAGCTACAAAAAAGAGATGTATCTTGTTTAATAATTTTGTGATTTTAATTTTCTGTCTGGCAGTCAAGGAAAGTGAAGAAAATTACCAGATTAGTGGTGTTTCAAATTCCTGTACTCCTGAACATAAGAATGAGTTCCAAATACTAAAAGGGAGAAAACTAGGATAAACCTGTTGTACTGGATTAGAATTGGAATTAATGTAAAACTCTTGGTTTCCAAATATATAGATAGAGATAAAAATATAGTTATCAAAGTGTGTGTTTGCACATATTCATATTCTCACATTCCCAGCCTGTTTCCTGAAAGGGCCCAGGAGCCACAATAGCCTGATAGCAGTGAGCATACCTAGCACCCTGAGACTGACTTCAAATACTATTCTCCATTGAAAGGAGCCAAGGATCCTTGGAGAGATGGCTGATTCCAGGGCTGGGAAAAGGAAAGTGCCAGATGAGCCTGGAACATCTTATTGTGCCAGAAAGCAGGAAGTGCTCAAAGAACTATGGCAACATGTGAAAAGGACATAGGAGCCAACTTCATGGAACTCCCACTGGCCAAACTGGGGATAAGTGAGCATCAAAATAAACAATGATAGTCATGTATTAAAACCCTTTGAATAAAACAGAAAATTGTGAAAACCTATAGATATGAATAAAAGAATGCATTTGATGTTGGATAAGGTACAAAGTACATAGTTTTAAAGGATCTCCCCACAGATTATTTATTCATTACAAAGGAGAGAAAGATAATTGGGAAAACCAGCTGACATTACCCTAATCAAACCATCTAGTGAACCTCGTCAATAATAACAAATGATAATCATCCTCCTTGACAGGAAGAACCACCGTCACCTCTGTAATATGCTTGTCAAGCATGCATTACTTGAATCTAATCATAAGGAAGGATCAAACCCAAACTGAAGGACATTCTGCAATTTAAATGGCCTATAATCTTCAAAAATGTCAAGATCATGAAAGTGGAGGAAATACTGAGGAACTGCTCTGGTCTAAAGGAGACTAAAGAGACATGACAACTACTTGCAAGGTATGATTCTGAACGAGATGAGTTTACAAGAGACCTTTTTTTTATTTTTAAAGATCTATTTATTTATTTTAGAAAGGTGGGGAGGGGCAGAGGGAGAAGGAAAAAGAATCTTAAGCAGACTCCACGCTGAGTACAGACCTTGACAAGGGGTTCAATCTCACCACCCTGAGATCATGACCTGAGCAGAAACCAAGATTTGAGTGCTTAACCGACTGAGCCACCTGGGTGCCCCTACAAGAGACATTTTTGAAGCAATCGATAAAATTTGAATGGGATCTTGAATGCATCCCTGTTAATTATCTGATTTTGATGGTTACGTTGCATTTGTGTTGGAGAATGTCCTTATTTATAGGAAATTTGTACTGACGTATTGAGGGGTGATGGACAATTATTAGGTAGGCAACTTGCTCTAAATGATTTGGGGGGGGGAGTTCTTAATTCTGTTTTCCAACAAAGTTTGTAAGTTTGTAGTTTTTCAAAATTAAAAACGTAAGGTTTTAATATCTATGCATGAGCCTTACTCTCAGAGAATCTGGATTGATTTAAGGTGAGACCCAGGCATACACATTTTTAAAAGCTCCCCAAGGTGTCTCTAACATATACCTTGGGTGGAGACTTGTCAGTTTAGACTCTAGGCAAACTCTCATTTTACAAAAGAGTGAACAGAATTCAGATGCCAGGCTGAAGATCCTGAAGGTGGCAGAAGAGGCTCCAGAACTCCTGGTTGGTTCATTCATTTATTTTATTGATATTATATTCAGGGCACTGTGCTGGGTGTTTTGAGGGAAGAAGAACAATAAAACATACATGTTTGTAATAGTAACAGTGCCTTCTCTTGTATAACATTTTATTACTTGTAATTTTTTTTTTTACTTGTAAAATGTTTTAACACTCTTTTGGATGTCAAAACAATTCACTTGAGTATTATTACCTCAGTTTTACAGACAAGGAAACCAAGGTTACAATGAGTGTGTGATATTTTGTGTCAGGTCCAGGATTCTGCTGACACCCAGGTCAGGGTTTTTCTGCCACACTCCAATAGTTTAATAGAGGACAGCAAATGTTAAATGTCAGATGAGTAATAAAGAACCATAAGCATTCTGGGAACAGAGAAGAACTTAAGATCACTCCTGGTACAGTATTAGAGAGAACTTCATCAAGGAAGCAGGATGTGAGCTGCAGATTAATAAGCTGCAGTTTAGTAAGACTATAAGCAGAGAGAGAAGTAAAGTCGTCCTAGACAAATGGGTTATATAAGCAAAAAACACAAAGAAAATAAAATTTTAATGTCTTGTGGGAGATAAAGAGGCTAGTTTGGATAGAACAGGTAGTTCACATCAGTGAAAAATTCCTATCAGAAAGATATCAGGGTAGACTACAAGTATTTTTACCTGCAGCTCTTAAAGGGCAACCAGAACCTGAATAGCATGAGTTAGGAATCAGGGAAGGCTAGGCTATGAATTTGAGCCTTAGTTTTGCTTTTTATTAGTATCTGCTCTACAATGTAGAAGAAGTAGAAACATCTAGTACTTGGTGCTTCCAACAATGAAATGAGAAGGCCAAGGATAATCAATCTCACCAAGACTCTACTGAGTAAGGATCATTAATTTATCTGGCAGGAGGTGGGAAGTAATATGCATTCCTCTCAGAATAACTGCCTGTCCCTGTGCAGGGCTCCTGATTTAGAGGATTTCATTGATGACTTGTGGCAACCCCATGAGATAGAAATTATTGCTGCTCATTCTTACACAGGTACATAGGAAAGAAGGAAGTTGGGATTAGAATGTGTTCATTGTACTCCTCAAGATAACCTACCTGATAGATTTTACAACAGAGGTTTGAATTTAGAGCCATTCATTTCTCAAGTCCATCCTCTGACTCACGTTCTTACACAGGGCCAGGCAAGACCACTGTGTGCTCAACTCTGGTTAGGGTTAACTAGAAGAAGGACTTTTTGAACCTGAAAGTAATCTTTGGTCACAACATCTACCCTCAAAGTTGATAGAATTTGTTTAATTGGTATATATTTGTTACTCTGAATAGACATTTCAATTTCATTTTCTAAGTAGAGAAAATATATACTTTTGACTTTTATCTAAATAATACTTCATAGTATTTTTTCGTAGTTTTAAGTATAGAATTGGGAACTTTATATATCAATGAAAAGCACTGAGGATTTAGCCAGAGATCTGATTCTTTATTATTATTATTATTAGATTTATTTAAACTAAAAAGCCCTAATTTACCTGTTTTTTTCCCCCACTCTACACCCTCTGCCTCTGGCAATCACCAGTCTGTTCACTATCTGTGAATTTGGTGTTTGATTTATTTATTTATTTATTTATTTATTTATTTATTTATTTATTTATTTATAGATTCCACATACAAAAGAAATTATACATAGGTAACTATCATTTTCTATGAAAAGCATTATTGGAGTTTTCTGACCACAATGATATGAAACTAGAAATTAGCTACATGAAAAAAACTAGAAAATTCACAAATATGTGAAGATTAAACAACATGCTACTGAACATCCAATGAGTCAGAAAAAAAATACGAAGGAAATCAGAAAATATCTTGAGACAAAAGTGGAAATGTAACATACCAAAATTTTTTAAATGCAGCAAAAGCAGTTGTAAGAGGAAAGTTTATAGCAATAAATGCCTAACTCAGGAAACAAGAAACGTCTCAAATAAACAATCTAACTTTACACATCAAGGAATTAGTAAAAGACCAAATGAAGCCTAGTTACTAGAAGAAAGGGAATAATACAGACCAGTGCAGAAATAAATGAAATAGAAACTAAAAATACAATAGAAAAGATCAATAAAACTAAGAGCTGATTCTTTGAAAAGATAAACAAAGTTGATGAACCATTAGTTAGACTCACCAAGAAAAAAAGAGAAGACAAAAAAAAAAAAGAAGAGATATGTTACAAGTGCTACTACAGAAATACAAAGAATCATAAGAAATTACTATCAACAATAATATGCCAACAAATTAAGCAACCTAGAAGAAATGGATACACTATTAGATGCATACAACTTATTAAGACTGAATCATGAGACAATAAAAAATCTAAACAGATTGATTACTAGTAAGGTTATTGAGTGAGTAATCAAAAACCTCCCAACAAACAAAAGGCCAGGACCATCTGGGCTTCACTGGTTAATTCTACCAAACATTCACAGAAGAATTGATACCAATCTTTCTCAAACCCTTCCAAAAAATAAAAGTGGTGGAAACTCTTCCAAACTTGTTTTACGAGGCCAGCATTACCCTATAACTAAATAAGACAAAGATGCCACCAGAAGAGAAACAACAGGCCAATATCTCTGACACACATAGATGCAAAACTCCTCAATAAAATATTGGCAAACTGGAGGCACCTGTCTGGCTCAGTCAGCAGAGCATAGGACTCTTGACCTCTGTGTTATGAGTTCAGGTCACATGTTGGGCATAGAGCATACTTAATTTTTAAAAATTAGCAAACTAAATTCAACAATACATTAAAAGGATCATACACTACAATCAAATGGGATTTATTCCAGGGATACAAGGATAGCTTAACACCTGCGAATCAGTCAATGCAATATACCATATGAACAAAATGAAGGATAAAACATATGATCATATCAACAGAGGCAGAAAACACATTTGACAAAATTCAACATTTATTTATGATAAAAACTCTCAACAAAGGTCTGCTTCTGATAGAACCAGGAGGGATTGGAGAGACTAAGAATGGACTTGAAGGAAGCAGTTTTAAAAAAAAGAGTTTCAAAAAATTCTAGATAGAATGAGTTTCCTTATCTCCTGTTTCCAATATTGAAAATAAACAGAACAACTCACCATGCCCTATGGTCATCAAACCATGTCGGCCTGGGAAAAGATTTTCTGATTGATGCTTTGTTGAGGCTGGTGGAATTAAAGCATCTGTTCATACTGTCAATGACAGAGCATAGGCATGAAAAATGTTTTATTCTGGGAAACAGAGTTGAGAGCAGCGATTAGAAAAGAAGTAGTATCCTATGCCAGGCCATCAGGGCCACTTGCATAGAATCTGAGTGATGCTCTTCCTGTCAGGGTGACACACGTAACATACATAACACAGTCAACTAATACAATGGTTGAATGCTATCATTGCTTGCTCACATCAACTGCCTACCTCACATGATTTGTTGAGCCTCTTCAATGTAACAAATATATACTGTTTATGCACCAAGTGGGATGGGGAAAGGGAGTTTGTGTAGAGGAGACGGATAAGGTATCACCCATGGCTCTTTATTCTGAAATGTTTAGTCTCGATTACAATGAGAGGTTTCCATATGTTCTAACATGAATTAAATGTGAAAGGCTCTGGCATTTTAATTGGTGAATTCTCATTTTGACTCCTCCGTACTTGCCCTTTGGCACCTGAAATTCATCTTAGGAAAGGTAGTGAACTGGTGGGAACCAAAGACATAAGAATTGTAGAAAGAAATAAAATTGTGTTTTAAATGGCTGGTTCCATTCCTCTTGATTCCTGATTACTTGATGGCAAATAAGAACAGTCTCTGATCTGACCAGAAAAACATTGTAGGTCGTCCCTTAAACTATTTGCCAGACATAAAGCCAGTCACTAAAACCAACTGAATAAATTTATGCTGAGCTTCTATTCGACAGCCTTCAGAGAAATATCTTAAGTAAATTGTTCATTTTTATTAGAAATAAAAGGATAAACAGATATTATTACATTATAAAACTTACATAAGAAAACAAGTATGACTCATATTTGATAAGTATTAGTTTAGATGCTCAGCAATTTGTAAAACGGAGTTCTCATTTAGAGGACTTTCCCCTCCCTGAAAGACTATAATCAGTTTTCAATTGTATATGGTAATGGAGGAAAACTGTGATACACATTAACCACAATTTATTTCTTTTTTGGATTAAAATATATTTTTGTAACTCTTTTTAAGAGGCATGTACTTGAATATATTCTTCGGAGTAATGTTAAGCTGCTGTAACAAAGTGACCCCAAAGTACAGTGATTCTAAAAAGGTAGAAGCTATTTCTCTCTTATAACACTTCCTCAGTGAATGGTCCAGGTGTGAGGGACAGTTCAGCTCTGACAGATTTCACACGCTCAGATCCTTCCTCACCCTGTTGCTTCATCACCCCTCAGGCATGTTATTATGGTCGTAACTGGGTTACCACCATGTCTAGATTCAGCCAGTAAAAAAGAAAAAGAGCATATAGGCCCAATGCCTAAAGCTCTAGGCCATGAGAAGGCACACATCACATCCTTTGGCATTCTATTGGAGAGAACCTGATCACATCTACCTGCAGGTGAGAGTGGGAAAGCAGACTCTAGCCACACAATTATGTACCCAGGGGAAAAGGAAAAAGGGTTAAAGGAGATAACCAGTAGTCTGCCCCATGTTGATAATATGGGGATTCATAATTGAATGGGTGTACTTTAAATGACTTAGGAAGCTATGTGGTAAAGATCTCAAAGAGATGGTTGAACAGCCCACTTCCTTTATTGCCTCCCAGAGAAGACATTCAATCCCTCTAAATTTAGATCAGTATGCCTGAGTGGCTCAGTGGTTGAGCATCTGTCTTCAGCTCAAGGCATGATCCTGGAGTCCTGGGATCGAGTCCTGCGTGGAGTCCTGGATACAGATGTATCCACTGTAGGGAAACATGAAGTAGAATTTCAAGACAAGAGACAAGAGCAGGGAGCCTGCTTCTCCTTCTACCTGTGTCTCTGCTTCTCTCTTTGTGTCTCTCATGAATAAATAAATAAAATCTTTTTTAAAAAGAAACTTAGAAGAAGGTCAAAGCCTATGTTAAAATAATTCACCATTTTGCCATTAACTTGCAGCCAAACCCAAGACTTAACATAAATGAATGATGTCATTAACAGCTGAGAAGACTCTTAACTGTCATGCCCCCAGATCACATACTGGCATCCAGCAGGTTGAATGAAGTTCACGGACATGGTTCATTAGTACATCATGACAAATAATGTCTTTGGGGAAAACAAGGGAATTCTGACAAAAGTCCTAGAATTGTCACTTCTACCTGGCAACAGGTTGGCATTCAGCGAGGGCAGGTAAACTAGGCTCCCTACCGTCTCCAGCAAAACCTCCTATATTGCTCTGGCCTGGCTCCTAAACACTTCTGAGCTTCTAAGGCCTACGTGGTACACACTCCCACTCAAACCTAGTATTTAACTTCAGTGGTGATCATAAGAAGCCCTGTCATTGGGAAGTAGGATGGTTATCCTTGCAGGATGCAGCCTGTCTCAGGTTTACTGCCTCTTCACAGTCAACTACAGGATTCTCCTTCATTGACTTTATCCAACTAGTGCTTACTACACTTTTAGAACACTCTTTACTATAATCTCTACTAAGTATTGAGTTGCCTAGATTCACCGAGACTGGTACTTTCCATTAATATTAGAGGCAATGGATGTATCCACTGTAGGGAAACATGAAGTAGAATTTCAAGACAAGAGACAAATTAGGGAGAGTGGATGGTTTTCCAGCTTCTCCAGCCTCAACATTGTGGTTTCACTGATTCACTAAAATTAAAATTTGTGTGACAAAATCCCATAACATCAGACAGCAGAATACTACTTGAGAAAAAAAAATACACTCATAAACCAAAAGGACACCATTTATGGTTAAATCTCACTGGCCGTTATCATAGATTGTAATCAAGTAGAAAGGGAAACCACATAATCATCATCTCATGTTCTCACAGAATAGGCATATGCAAAAGCAATCACCATGTGCATTATGAAAATAGAACCAGAAATAAGTTTTTAAAATCTTAAAAAATAAATTCACTGACAAAATGAATTTATGATGATACTTGTATAAAGCAAGACTAGAAACAGGAAATCCAGCGAGGAGTCTGCTCTCCCTTTCCCTCTCCCTCTCCCCTCCACTCATTGTCTCTCTCTCTCTCTTTCACTCAAATAAATAAAATCTTTAAAAAAAATGTTTTAATAAAAGAATAAATATTGGATAAAAGAGAAATGGACTGATCTGTGTGCCTAAAATGATAAGCTTTTTCTTTTCTTTAATGTTTTGCTGTTGTCATCTTCTGTAAATAATATCTTTATTGAATCTTCCTCTGAGTGAAGCAACAGACTGGACTGCAACTTAAATCAATCAGCTGGTCAAAAAAGTAGTATTCTGGGCCAAATCCTTTGAAAATGTACCATATGCATTATTCTCCAGAGCTCAGTTCAGATCTCAGTGGTTAAAAATTATGTGAGACAGGATATTGGTTCTCTGCTCTCCCTAGACTCCCAGAACCCATCCTTTGCCCTTATAAATTTGAGCTGGTGTCTGGTTTTGTTTGGGAAGAAAAAATAAATAATCTAGCAAAACACACAAGGGGGAAATCCGACAAGACCATCATTAACGTGCTAAATTATTTCTAATATCTCTCCCCTTCCGAACCCCAGGGCTGCAAATGCTTTGCATAGCAGTAAAGCTGTCTTTCTCTACTGAGATGGAGCAGGCGGACGAGCATTTGCATTTGACTTCTGCTGATGGAAACTTAACATTAAAATGCTATTGGCAAGTCCGCAGAAGCACAGAAGAGCAGGGCCTTATTCTTTTTTAGATGTAGCTCTTTGCAGAGGCTCCTGAAGAGTGCTCAGTAGGGTGTGACCATATTGCTCCCCGTGGTCATCATATGGTTTGCCCACGCAGACGCCGAATTGTTTTGTGGATGTGAAATATCGTATGTTACCCCGAGAGCAGTGGAGCCAGTGGAGCCAGAAACTGTTATTGAGACTGACAGTTACATTGTGCTCCTGAATAGTGAAACGGCAGAATCAAAAACACAAACGGACCCAGACAGAATGTCCTGACCTTTAAGAAAAAGCCTGATTGGATATGGTGCGAGCTCGCCTTCATCTCCCTCCATAATGCATTACACCTTTCTCAGCCCACTTTCTCAGGGTAGGCGGCTCACAGACCAGCCTCGCTTACATTCTTTATGTGAAATTATTTATGGGGGAGAAAACTCAGGAGCCCTAAAGTAAGTAGCCAGCTCCCCCCCTCCACATTTTACTCTTGATAGTTATTTTATATCAACATTAATGACAGCATTATTTTCATTAACCCAAGCCTATTGGTACTTATGGCTGTTGCTTAAATTTTAAAAAATGCAGAAAGATGCCCAGAGATGGGAGTGGATGTGTAATCAGTGCTTGCAGACAAATGCCATTCAAGTGTCTTTAGATTCATAAGTAACCGTTCGCGTTTGCTGCTTACCGTATTGCCAACTTCTTGGAGGGATCGAAATACAAATAGAAGCTGCACAGAATTGACGTAGTTAATCTCGCACTTTTCTCTAGTGACTTTTCTGTTGAATGATGAGACAATGGTTTTCTTTATGAGAAAAAGTCATTAATTGCTCCATAAGTGACTGATGCAATAATTAAGAGAATGTCTCTATTTTAAGAAGTTGGTGTTTCCAGCTTAATTCCCTTCGTTTTATAGAGGAGACTATTCAACGTTCCCGTGTAAGAGGGCCATGCCGTTCACGTGTGAAGATCTGCGTGACACGTTATTAAATCCCGTGTCCTGAACTATCTGACAGAAACACCACATGGTGAGTTGGAACAAGAGTTAGAGAATAACTGGGATAATTAGCATAACATAAAACAATAGTTTCAGCTACGTGTTTCTTTCTGCAACGTAAGAGGACAGTAGTGATGCTGAAATTTGGCCACCGGGAAAAGATGAATTACAACACCTAAAGAAAATCGTCTCAATGCATGTTTGGGGTTTAAAAAAAAAAAAAAAACTCTTTATTTTCAATCAGAGATTTCTTCTTTGCATTTATTTTCTAATCATTCTTTCCTCTTAGAACAACTCTGTAGACACGCAGTACCTTTCTGAGGCTTCTCTCTGTCTTTTTCTCCTGTTCTTTTCCTGATTCTAGGCTGCCCTTTGCTGACAAAAGCTCTTCCTAAGTTAATAAATGTGATTTCAGTAGTTGTCACTGTGTAAACATTCACCACTAGTTGATTTGTAATACATGATTTAAAATACTTATAGGATTACATTACACGTACTTGCCGAGCTCATCTGTCTCGTCTGATACAGGAACTGAACCTCTCATCACATTTTTTAACTCTGGGCTTCTTAAAAGCCTGACGATTCCACTGGTGTTTCTTGCATCTCTGTTATCCAGAGGAAAGCATCTTCTAACTCAATTAGCATGCCAAAGAATGGGTTTGCTTCTATGCTCCATTAAAGTCAACTAAATGGATGCGCTGCATGTCTTTATTTCAAAAATAAAGCTGGACAATTAAATCCCGTGTCTCTTTGCTCAGCTTTTGATTCCACACAAAGCTTTCCCACTTGCTGCCTCTGGATGCAGTGTTAACAAAGTCAGTTAACATCAAGCACTGCAGTAACAGGCATAGCAGAATTCCTTGTTTTTGCTCAATCAATCTGTGTTCAAACTATCAGTTTGATTTATTTGTCCACATTGACCCTTATTCACCACTTAATTATCCTCGTATAATGTTTCAAGAGGCTTCTGACACAAGGAGAAAGACAATTGCCCGTGTTCTGTGAAACAACTGTTGACCTGATGGGCCCAAATGAAGACCGTAGGTCGAAGGTTGTTTGCTTTTGGGAAGAACCCACTTCTCATGCCCGGGAGCGGCGGCCAGAGCCACTGGCTATGGGTGCCAGAGGCTGTCTGGTCAAGCTGTTAATCAGGTTCTCCGAGTGTGTGCTGGACCATCACAGCAGGATGTTCACAGCGTTTCACTCTATCAGACTCTCCAAAATCCCTGATATGTTTGGAATGATGTTAGAGTTAAGAAAACACACGCACACACACAGCACTTCTATTCCAGCGATGTCCTCATAAGTATACGGTTACTGTTGTGATTGAAAATACATTTGCTCACTTTATGTCACGTCAGGAGGGATTTCAGAATCACAGACATGAAAAGGGAAATAATATTATAAACACTGAACTACTTCCTGTCGTGGTGGATCTCTAAGTCCTGCTAACAAATGAGATGAATTATTGTTACTGGAAAGCAAACCAATACCTGTCTTTTATGCCTTGCCAAAAATACGATAGTGGCAAGTTTGATTTGAGATTAAGGAAATTCATTCAGAACTTTTGAAATCTGACAATTCTATATTCAGAGCCATCGAAATTCAAGCATAAGGAAAATAAGCGGTAGTTGAAAACACAGACCACAAATATTAAAATTTATAGAAAAATGGCACATGGAAATATAAAAGTATAATTTTATATTTATGAAGTGGATTTCTATAAAAATTTGAAATTCTTTTCTGGTGAGTTGAGGCCATATTTCATTTGGCTCCATCATAGACTGCATAAACAGACTTTACAGCACCCTACCCACCTCAGTTTGTCATTTTAATTTTTCACACATTTTTCTCTCTTGTTTGGTATGTTCTCTATCTTATTAAATTTTGGTCTCCGTGGTTACCAATGTCAACTGGCAGCATAATTGTTTTTCACAAATTAAAAATATTCATAAGTGCCGTTTGAACCTAATATTAGAAAATCACTCAGAATTCATGATCTGACATGGCCTCCACTTGTTGGAGATTTTTACCCTGTTAGCCTTTGCCTTCCCTTCTCTATAATGGGTAAATAAATACAAATGTTGCCCCACAAAAGGAATATCGTAAGAACTGGATAAGTTATAAGCAGCATTTTAAAATGCAAACTTCCAAATAGTTCTAAAAGCTATTTGGTAGGATGTTTTATGGCTATGGTTGTAACCAAAACTCTAGGAAGCATTTACAGAAGACCCAATGACCAATATGAAAGCCACCAGAATGTAGTTTTGCATACGCCACCGTCCTGAACCCTGATGCACTCGGCATGAAAAGGTCTGAAGTCCCAGCTGAGCTGGTCTGGTGGCCAATGAACCTCTACCTGATTCGGTGCCTCTACCTGATTGGGTGCAGAGAGACAGGGTCAGGAGACCCTGGTGTCCATAGGCATCCAACGCAGACGTACTAGCAGCGGTTTTCACACCACTCAGGGCTCTCTACCATCTGGGGATTAGGAGCAGTGCTTCCAGGAGCCCCAGTGGTGCTCAAGGGGAGCACATCTGAGTGGGTGTACAATGGGGTGAGCTGCAGCCCTGCACAGCCAGCTTTGACCACAGGGGATCCACTTCTTTCAGTTGTTTTCTACAGAATTTTTTTTTCTCCAGGATAAAAGATTGCATAAACTTTAAAGAGTCTTTAAAAAGTCTTTTTTTAAGCTCTGAATGTTGAAGATGTCCAGCTCTGGGATTACATAAATCTAGGAATAAAATTGTAATTTTTAGAGCTGCAAGAATGCAAAGAGACAACGTGGAATAGGCAGGCGGAAAAATCCAGGTGGAAAACGAGGCCTCCATGTTGCCCCTTGGTGCCCTGGTCCGTCCTTCCAGTAGTTTGCTGCTGGTAAAGCATTCCGCTGTTTCCTGTGGCCATAGATATACTTGGGCTGAGATCTCCTGAAGGTTCTCGCCCGTAGGAATGCCAGTGGGAAGGTGAAGAGGCATACTTCAGGGAATTGTTCCAACATGGATCCCTGCTCTAGGGAAGGCCATGGAACTTTATTACTTGCTCTGCACTTGGCCCCCAATACCAAGAAGTTTTCATATCATGCTCCAATAGAAACAATCAAAATAAAAAGTTCCCTGAGAAAATGCAGCCATCTGATTTTTTTCTTTTATCTCCCTCCTGCTCAGAGTTCCTGCCTACTTGAAAATATATTTTTTGATCTGAAAAACGTAATTTGCTTTCAACTCTTAGAGCTATTTACACCTGTTTCCTTCAAAAACAGATGTATCGAAAGTTCACTTCCAACACCTCAAGGATTCTGTCACAGATCTACTTTTGCATCTGTTTGCTACACGCTGCTAGTGTTTAAAAACAGGACACAAATGTGAAAGCAACTGAGAAAGAGCCACAGAAGCAAACACTCGTTCTTGCAAATATGCTTAACTTTCATCTGCATAAACCTCCCAGCTCCTTGAATTAAGGTTAATACAAAACTTACCAAGAAGATAAGAAGGAATGGGACTCTGAGGATAATTCTAAATTCACTAGAACATTTTGAATTATTATGGGACAGTGTTTAATACTTTGTTAGATTTGTCTTTTGATGGAGTAAAACTTCAACAAACTGGCCCTCCTTAACACAAGCAGATAAATAATATCTGAGAACTTGCCTTGTTTTAGGAACTGCTTATGAAATGTGTGGGTACCTTGAAAGCTCAACTGGCTTCTCTGCTTAACACCTGTGTGACCTTGTGGAAGTTATTTAGTTTTCCAGAACCTCAGTTTCTTTATATGTATAATGGGGACTTCGATGTTGGAAATACATAGTGAGATCACCTAAATACAGCCCTTACTTCATGCCTGTCAACAAGTAAGTGACCTACAAATTAGTTTCCTTTAAGCTCTGTTCCTTCTTGAAATTCTATGACACCTATGAAGCACATGGTCATCCTGTCAAGGACAAACTAATTGAGGCTTAGAGAGAGTAATCAGAAACCACACACAGGGGTGGGGGTGGGGGGCTCAGTGGTGTAGCGCCACCTCCAGCCCAGGGCCTGTTCCTGGAGACCCGGGATGGAGTCCACGTCAAGCTCCCTGCATGGAGCCTGCTTCTCCTTCTGCCTGTATGTCAGCCTCTCTCTCTCTCTTTTTCTCTTTGTCTCTCATGAATAAGTAAATAAAAATCTTAAAAAAAAAAAAAAAAAAAGAAAAGAAACACCAGTCTGTTGGGCTCTCTGGCTATATACTTTACATTGTCCCATTCAGTCTTTGTTCCTCCCTTGAGAGCCACTATAATAAGACGAAGATTTAGCTACAACATGTATGAATTCACAGGGAAATATGCTACAGGTAGAGGTGAGGAATGGAAAAGAAGTAGAAAACTAAGAAGACACAGAGCTTGTGATTATATATCTTAACATGTGGTCTTGGAAGTCGTGGAAAACGCAATCCCCTGACTGGAGATGTTGGAAGAAAAGTAATGGGGAGCACGGTTTATTGTTTAAAGTAACAGTTCTGCTGGAGGGCGGGGCATGAATTTAGTCCCTCAGGAGGACATCAGGCAATGGCTAGAGATGGTTTTGGTTGTAACAAAGAGGAAGAGACTTTACTGGCATCTGGGAAAAGAGACCAGGAATGCTGCTAAATATTCTGCAATGCACAGGGCTGCCCCCTACGACAAAGAATTATTCATCCCCAAATGCCAATACCACAGAGATCGAAACAGTCTATTTTTTAAAGGTTTTATTTATTTATTCATGAGAGACACAGAGAGAGAGAGGTAGAGGGAGAAGCAGGCTCCCTGAGAGGAGCCCGATGTGAGACTCGATCCCAGACCCCGGGATCATGCTCTGAGCTGAAGGCAGATGCTCAACCGCTGAGCCACCCAGGCGTCCCGAGACAGTCTGTTTTAAAATGAAAAATCCAATTAAAAAAAAAAAACAAAAACATTCCTCTTTCTTTGTAATGATTCCTTTTCTTTAATAGACTGTAAATATTCTGGTAGTGATGTCAAATGGAAATTTGTTCAGTACCTTCATTCTGAACTGTGGGGTTACAATGGTTCTGTGTGAGAAAATTAAGTGTTTGTTTTTTTTTTTTTTAAGATTTTATTTATTTATTCATGAGAGACACACACAGAGAGGGACAGAGACAGAGACACAGGCAGAGGGAGAAGCAGGCTCCACCCAGGGAGCCAGATGTGGGATTCGATCCCGGGACTCCAGGATCACAGGGCCAAAGGCAGGCACTAAACCACTGAGGCACACAGGCATCCCAGGTGTTCCTTAAGTGTTTAAATATATGTAATAACTCTAATACCAGAATGAAAAAAGCCCTGAAATAATTAGTATTCTAATTACTTATAAGTTTTAAATTGAGAAAAATACTATAAAATCTTAAATGTTGGGCTCAAATAAAATAGTAAAAGTTTCCTCATGTTACTTTTTTTCTTTTTGCTAGAGTCTAAATTCCTTGCCTCAGGTTATCTGAAATCTGGAGATCTCTAACAAACCCAACATCCAAAATAGACTGTGCCTCACAGAAAACACTACAGAAAAGATAAAGTCGTGAGGTTAAGATCATTCTAAATCTGTGTGTTGCATCAAGCTTCTATGTTTATTCTTTGGGTTTTTCCCCTGGAAAACATGGACACTGAATCCAAACAAGATTACACAAATAGCATTCTACAAAGAACAGAGTAGATTTCATATATGGTTAAATGGTGTGTCAAAAACAAGCATTAGAATTACCTTTGTTAGTGAACTCCATAGTACAAGCACCACTAGCTTCCTCATTGAAAACCAACTACTTGTGGAGGAAACAAATAAAGAAACTTCATTTTCTTGTCTTACACAAGTCCTTCTAATACAGAAAAGCACTGAGACTAAATATTCAGCAGAGCCTACAACATTGACCCCAAAGTGCAGGATCACATTGTTACGTCTGGATCTCCGTCTTTTGAAGGCAAAAGGGTTTCTGTCACCAGATTCTAATAAGAAAAATCAAGTTGTGTTTTCCATGGTAATTCCTACTAGCAAAATTTTAAATACACTTTTAATAAAAACATATGAACACGAAATACTTTCTGGTTGATACAGATGGATGAAAGAAACATTAATTTTTTTATATGGAAAATTTACGACAGCAAAGTCAGTATATATCAAAGAGTTTCACCAAGGCACACCAATAAAGCTTTCACCTACTGGGTTATGTTAAAACAGGGCAAGATAAAAGTAAAGTTAGTTCATTTCTTCCCATCACAACAAAAAGGTTGATAAAGAACATACTTGATATCAAACAGAGCTTCCTGCTGGTTTCAGTTACCTGGGAGTTTGGTGCCTGTGGTTTGAATAATGTTTCCCCTACAATAGGAATGACAGCAGAAGTGTGGAGAGACTGATGGGGCTTCCTGCAGGCTCAGCTTTTAGAGTTCAAACTCATTCTTTATTCTCAAGTAGAAACAATAACAAATGTGTAAATAAATAGTCACTGATCTTCTGATGTTCCTTTTTTGGTGCTGGAAATTACATAACAGTTCATACAGCAGAGATGAACTGACTTTATCAAGCTACATTCCAGAGTTTTGGAAATTTTCTAAAGAATTAGCAAAGAACGGTTTTCGATAACACTCTTTGGAAATATATGCCTGTGAAATGAGATTCTTAAAGAAATAGGGCTTAGGCAGTTTGGGCATTGACGAAAGATGCTTTGATAATAATAATAAAAAAAAAGCAAAACCTATAATATGCATAGACTTGTACATATCCATAAGTTCTAATTTTAATAACTACAATTTTTGTCTCCTCAATTCTGGATAACATTTTGCCAAAATAATAAAATTTTAATATAAGATTTTAAATTTCAATGTGAAATATAACATCTGTACCAGCATTGACAATTATTTTTTTCTAAAAGGATTGCCTAAACCAATGTCAAAGAGGTATCTACTTGATCCTCAGATCAAACAAGATACTTGGCTACTATTTATATGACTTTCAAGCATATTAATAAAAAGACTGGCAGTGCATTTTACAATTGCTTACATTAATTTTTAATAATTTTTAACCATTCCCCCAAAATTACTGTATTTAATTATCACTCAATTGTTGAAATCTATACGTTTCTGTGATTTAACAACTGCGTTTTAAGTAATGCCCAGAGGAAAATACTTTAACTTCGGCTAAACTAACATTTAAATTACAGGAAGGGGGAGACAAGGAAGATTATGGCAGGAATCAAACTGAGTGAGCCATATAACGCTTCTGGTTGACCACCAGAGGGCAGCATACTCAAAAGGTTGTGGGTGGGAGAGGGGCGAAAATGAAGGGAAGGTAGGGTCGTTAGCTGCATCTATTCCAAATCTCAAGGCTTCACACTGTTTTGTTTTCCCAGTTAAAACAGAATGTAACATTTCTAACAGAAATGTAAGACTGAGGATTTTTTTATTCCAACTTTTTTAAAAAGTGGAAGAAACTTCAAAGCAGAACCAATAACGCTTTAATTGCACTTAAATGTGCCCAGCACTGTTTTAAGTCTTTTACGTATATTAACTCATTTGGTCCCCATAACGACCCTGTGATGTGCACATTGCTATTACCCCCAATCTTACAGCTTAGGAAATTTACAGCAAGAGCTTCAATCACTTGCTCCAGCAAAGGAGTGGAGCTGAAATTCAGACCAAGAGTGTTTGGTTCCAGAATTCAGGCATAAGATGTCTCAATCGGAACTGAGACTTCCAGAAGTTCTCTTTTTGTTACCCGGTCATCAGCTTCTCTGCTGGAGTGTAAGTCAGATACTGATTCCTTCCTCTTATCCCATCTTCTTAAAAGATTCTATATTTTCCTTTTATTTTTTATAATAATAACCCATCTGCAATTCTAAAAGAGAGATATATTTGGTATTTCCTTGAAATCCATACAATATTACAGGCATATCTATCATATTAAGACTTTTAAGAAAGAATGATGTCCATTTTAGGTTTTGAGTTTTCAGAAGATGGAAACTAAATGTGTACAAAAATAAATAAACACAAGAGCTTCAACCAGCACTGAGCTTATAAACAGCTTATAAAATTAAGATAACCTATGTGAAGAAAAATGAGGACTACCTAAAAAAATATGCCATTAAATTTTCATTATGTTACTGAAAAAAGGTGACTAAAGAATTAGAATACGAAAAGGACAAATAGAATTGATTAATCCAAATCCCAAATCAAAACAATTTTTAAAATAAAGTTATAGCCCCTATAGAATATAGAAGTTGCAAATTAATATGAAATAAATCTCAGCTGTCACGCAAAGAACTCATTCATTGATTCATTTATCCATTTGACAACTATCTAGCACTAAAGGTAGATTTAGTGACCTCTTCACAGAGTATAACCTTGAAATATGAGTAGGATTTTCCTAGAAGAGGCAAAGGAGGAGAGCTTCCCAGCAAATGGGATCAGCAAAAGCAAAGCCCAGAGGTGTGGAAGAGCAGAATGTGTTTGCAGAAAGGCAAAGAGACATAATTGGCAGAGGCTTGTGGCATGTGGAGGGAGGTACAGGGCGAGAAAGCTACACACGGAGGGGGCAATGGGGTGTGAAGGGCCTGGAATGAGAAACTCAGTAAGACACTCAACCTTTTATCTTGTAAGAAATGGAGAACATGTGGATTAAATTCTAAAGCTGGACTGTCGAATATGCAAATCAAAGGTCAAGTTTGGACGTGGTATTAAGTATTCGTAAGAAGGGTAGAATAATGAGTTCCTTTAAGTTCACAGATGCTGCCAGATTAGGAAAACATACCAATATTTTAAATATCTAAATGAGTTGGAGAAGCAGTGATTTTTTGAAGTGAGGAGAGGAAATAAGGACACTTCAACAAGAGCTTAGACAAGTAGTGGTTCCAGAATGTTCATGGGACAAGATCTAGATAATTACAGTCAGTTTGCCAGCCACTGTCCATTGGTCTCAGACTAGCAGAATCATCAAAAGGACCCAGTGATATAAACTGGACTTTTTTGAAAACAAGCACATGGCCCTCAAGTGTTTTGAGTGCCTACTATGTTCAAGGTACGGTGCTAAGTGCTGGGTAATCAAAGATGAAAGAGATGATTTCTGCTGACAAGAAGTTCACAGTTGTACAGGGTAAGGGAGATATGGACAATAAAACAAATCATTGTGCTACAACTGAGACACTCTAATAAAAAGCTGTCTGCACAGTTCTACAGTATTAGAAAAAGAAGAAACTAGTCAGTAGAGCATTCAGTTGCTTATTCTCTGGAACGCTCAGCGTCAAGGATGCTTTCCTTTTCCTCTCCTCTTCCAGATAATTTTATTGATCTCTCAATAAATACAGAGAGGAGATTGCTAATTCTTTCCTCACCCCAGCTTTTAATAATCCCAAGGCTGTGGAGTATTGTGGGATCCTGTTTGTGAGATAGATAGGGTGGAGGTTGAATTGGAGAGCAACTCACCATAGGCATAGGTTACCAAATGTGGCAGATTCATTATTTGTTCATAATGTTTATTCCCTCTCTACACTTGTCACATTCATCTGTGGGCACAGTATGTTTCCTGATCCCAAAGACTTTGAGCTTGGCCAAGAAATTCACTTTGGCCAACAGAATCTTAGTGGACATGACATATGCTTCTGCCAAGCAGAAGCTTTAAGTTTGTGTGATATGGCTCTATCTGCCTTGTTTTTCTACCCTTGACCATGAGACTAGTAAACCCCAGATAAGGGCTGCTTCTTCAGCCTGTTTCCCAGAATGAGAAGATAGGTGGAGCCTTGCCAATCCTAGAGAAACCCAAGGTTAACCTGCAGACCTCATGTAAGATTAGTACGAAATAAATATTTGCTTTGCTAAACAACGAAGATTTGGGAGTTGCTTCTTTTCACAGTAATTGTTGACTAATGGATCAGATAAAGAGTGATAACCAAGGTGAGAAATGATTGTGGCTTAAATTAGAGTAGAGACACTAAAGTTGGGAGCATCGAGGACTATTTGGAAAGTAAAAGTAAAAGGGCCTTAGTAATTCATTGGAGGTGAAAGTGAAGAAAAAAAATAGAGGAGTGAATCATGATATCCAGATTTCTGGCTCAGCAACTGGAAAAGGGAAACAAAGACAAGCTAAAAAATTAAAGATGTTGGATTCTTTAGTGCATGCAAAGAAAATAATGGAGAATAAGTTAATATTGAAAAATATTTTAATACACATGTATGTGACTGTAATATTGAAGTGACTATCATCCATCTCTATTAAGCATCGAACAAGGGGAAATAAGCTTAATTTGCATGAAAAGAGGTTATTACACTCAAGAATGACACTTCTGACGAGAAGGTTGTTAGATATTAGAATGCATTATCCATGGTATTCAAGGAATTTTCTTTTACAGGATATATTTAGTTCCAGATTAGACATGGAATTTTCAAATTAATTATGAAGGAATCTTTCCTAGTGGTGTGATTTTACATTATTCTTTCTTATTTTTCAATGACTCTAAGTGGGTTAATTTTATGTCTCTGAGCCTTTCTTTCACTGTCTATAAAAACAAGGAAATGGAACTAGACAATTTTTCAAAATACCTCACCACTGTAAATAGAAAACAGATCCCACCAGTATCGCAGAACATTGGAGAATAAACATCAGCCTAATAGTCTGGGGAAGTTGTAGGAACGATGCCTGTGTACAAATGTCCTTTTACATATTGATATAGATAAAAAGACTATGCTCTTTTTAAATCACTGTGTACTTCTTATAAGGAAAACAAAGTGGTTAAAATTATTTTTGACATAATTAAAATGTACAAAAATGGTTGAGAAATGTAACTTGCTGTGGCCTTTTTTTCCCCCTATAAATTCCAAATGTTTAATGCCTTAACCTCTGCTTCAGGTGCCAACAGAATTAAACTTTCCAGTTTGGCCTAAATTGCTACAGTTTGCCTTGGGGGAAATATTAGGCTAAGCAACATCTACATATAACCTTAGACCTAACCCAGCATAAAACATTGTATATATTACTCATAATTCTTGGGTTTGACAATTGAGCTGCTCTTATAGCTATTGGAATCCTAACAGCTGGGTGCTTTAAGTACAATTTCACATTATTAAGCGAGATTTTACTTACAAAGTAAGTACAATTTACTTACAATTTAAGTACAATTTCACATTATTAAGCAAGATTTTACTTACAAAGTATCTGATCGATCAACTGATCTATCTACCTAACTTTTTTTAAAGGATGTCCTTCAGGATTTTCATGCCAGGCTGTTGTCAAGGATCTATACATGCAGTAGTTCTAAATTTGTTCCAGAATAACTGAAATCATAGATTACCGATCAGTGAACACCATTTACTGGGTAAATAGTCCTGCAGAGTCAGACACTATAAAATGCAGAAAGGAAGGAAGCCAGGGTTAAAATATAGACTATGCCATATGAGACCCAGAGAGGAAGTTAGGTTGCAAAATAAATTTAAAAAAAAAGGTTTCTGATCAAAGAGTTCCTCAAATCCTAAAAATAAATAAGAACATGCTGACTCTTAATCAACCAGTTAAAGATAAAGCAGTAGGTATTCTGAAATATACGGGGAGCAGGACCTAAAACCCTATAATTATGAATCACAAAATAATTACTTACACTATCAACCCAGTGCTCTCTATGCCATCAGAGCTAATAAAGAGGGTTTCTGCTAGTTCATAGGAAACAACCTTTTTGAACTAAAGATGTCCAGAATATAATTTTGCACATAGATATTCAATCAAACTGTATTGAATGATAGGTTATTAGGGTCAAAACCCCTCAACTCTATAAAGGAAACTAACTACTGTTTTATCTATTTGGCCCAACATACTCATCATGGAATATTTAGAATGCCCGAGAGCTATATGCCAGAGAGCCCATACCGGTAGTTATTTGTAAGCAAGTTAACAATTTTTTAAATGGGAGGAGAAGAAATTAAATAATGGCTATTTGAAGTCTTATTCTTAGTAGTGATATGAAACAGTGGTCTTAGTTTACACACCAACAATAAAAATATGTAATAATGCTAAACACTCATGGTGTGCTCTTATGCCAGACACTGTTCTAATCACAGTTATGTGTATATACTCAGTTCTCACAAAAACCCTATGAGTTATGTACTATTATCCCCATCTTACAAATGAGTAAACTGAGGCATAGAGAAGTAACTGGCTTAAGAGCACACAGCTAGTAAGTGACAGAGCCGGAATTCAAATACAGGCAGCTTATCTCCATCATCTGTGCTCTTATCCAAATATTTTGATGCCTCTCCAATAAGCTAATGTTTATTTCATTCTCTTTCATAAGCCCAGAATTTCTCCCAAAGAAAAGTGTAACAACACAAAACAAGTCTCATATATTCCATTGTTGCATATTTTCCTTGGTATATTTTAGTGACTGTTAATGTTAAAGGAAAATCTGCTTTTCACAGATCTCCAGCCCATGCTCAATTCAACCTATTCTTTCAACTTCTAATATGAAAAGCAAAATGGCAAATGTACATATATCTTAATTTTTAATTTTTATAAATATTTATTTATCTACTCATCTAAACTTTGAACAGAAATGGAGGAAAAATTGAACTCAAAAAGAATTTGAGGGATCCCTGGGTGGCGCAGTGGTTTAGTGCCTGCCTTTGGCCCAGGGCGTGATCCTGGAGACGCGGGATTGAATCCCACGTCAGGCTCCCGGTGCATGGAGCCTGCTTCTCCCTCTGCCTGTGTCTCTGCCTCTGTGTGTGTGTGTGTGTGTGTGTGTGTGTGTGTGTGTGTGTGACTATCATAAATTTAAAAAAAAATCAAAAAGAATTTGAACAAAATATAATTAGATCTTTACTTTATGTCCTTATGTTTTTTAACTGGTACATACTTGTCAAATTGTAAATATAATCAATTCCATGAACAATGACTTTCTGAGTGATAGAAGCTTGTCAGGTTTATTATCAATATATAGCAGGTAGTGGGAAAACCAGAAAGTCAATCTGCCCAGACAATGTCTAACTGCAGCTGCATTGGTCAAAGGCATCCTTATGATGATCCTGCGGCAGTTTGGCTCCTACTCCAAAATCCTGTCAAGAACTGTGAAGAGTCTGAGATTTTTACCTGACATGCACAATCTTGGCTTCCACAGTTTCACGTATGATAGTAAAGACATGAGCCTCTGGGTTTGAGACAAAAGACTCTATGTGTGCTAGCACAACAGGCAGCATGAACTTTCATGTTCATATCAATGCTCTAATCTCCTAAATCTTGCTGTAGTCATAAATGAAGGTGGCTTAAGGGCATGTTGCACATGGAATGGATTTGCAATAAAGCTGAAGAGTTCCAAGCTCAGGAAACCTTTTCTTTTTTTTTTTTTTTTAAAGCAAACCTGCCCTGGGGCACTTGGGTGGCTCAGTGGTTGAGCGTCCGCCTTTGGCTCAGGTCGTGATCCTGGGGTCCTGGGATTGAGTCCTGCATCAGGCTCCCAGTGAGACGCCTGCTTCTCCCCCTGCCTATGTCTCTGCCTCTCCCTGTGTATCTCTCATGAATAAATAAATAATACCTTAAAACAAACAAACAAACCAAAACCTGCCAAATCATTAGCCCCAGAGAGAGATGATATTATACCCAACAGCAAACAAATCTGCCCTCAGCTCTGGGGAGAGAAACACTGTGGCCATCTTCCAAGTCTATTTCCTATGCAAACACCTTTGCAAAGATAGTCCAGACCAAGAACTGGAACTGTCAGTGGCTTGGTTCACAGGTCACAAGGAACACAAGAGATCCAGAGAACTCTTTCCTGGTATGCTTTTACTGGACTACAGCCATTTGTCAGCAATACACTGGTATGGCCATGCAGCGTAAGTGAATGAAGGCTAGAATTAATTTGTAGTGATTAAGTTTTTAATTACTTAAGTTCAGTAATTACGTTCTACCTATGATCCTCCAAACCACGGAAGCCTGGAAAGGCCACCAATGCTACTGACCCCAGAGACCAACCACCAGCCCACTACAAGTAAGAGTACACCTTGCTCTAACTACTCAGAAGAGCCAAGATATCCCTGAGAGATTTGTCCCTTCTCTTTCCCCCTAGTTTCTCTGCCCCCACTACCACCCAGAATGCCTACAGATTACCTACCTTTCTGCTTAATCCTTTCTGGACCTTTGACAATTTATGGAGCAAGCAAAATCTGTCTCTACACTATCTGTCTTCTGCCCGTTATCATTCCTTCTGCCTTAATATATGCTTACCCCATCCCACAATCTTGTACCTACACTAATTGGGTACATCCATAATGACTAAACGGTTTCCCTTGCTCACTCAGCCCCAGCCCTCCTCTCCTAAAGGATGGTTTCTTTTCTTTTCTTTTTTTTTCAGATAGGTATCATGTCCTCTAAGAAGGCTTCTTTGTTCATTCCCTCACACATATACCTGAGATGATGATGACAGCTGTCAATTCTTTGTTCTTCCACAAACTACTGTCTCCAGGCTTACCACCACCTTGTATTATTATTATTATCAGTCTACGTGACAGTCTCCTTTCCTAAATTTTGAATGCCTGGAGGTCAGAGGGTTTCTCTTATTACTCACAAGTAACCAATAGCCTAACTCAATGGCTGGCATATAGTGACCATTTATAGAACTGTTTGTGGGATGAATGAGTGAATGAATGAATGAATGAATGAATAATGCAGTCCCACTGAGCTCACTCACAACTGAACAGAAGTCTCACAGCAGCAAAGGCTTTAAGGCTAAGTAAAAACCTCCAGTGGCCAAATAGCAAGCCCCATTTCAGGCAAGGGCCTGTTTCCAGCTCATGTAATAGCAAGAAAAGGTTACCTGTAGACTAAGGGTTTGTTACATCCAAACATTAATCCATCACTTGTTAAATACAGTTTGAGAGCAAACATACAAACATATAGGAACCTCTCACCATTCCTGAAGAATACAAATTATATTATTTACATTATAGCATTTCTTTTAAATTTTGAATATTTTAAGTCAGAGGAAGGTATGTGATCAAGAAGAGCATTAGCCTTATAGTTACTAAGAACTTATTCTTAATCTGGAAGGTAAGAAATTGAATTATAAGACAAATTTGCCAACTGGAAACTTTAAGAACTAATCTTTCATTGGTAGGTGTGTTCAAAGAAGTTGCAAACAATACATTTTGGTGGCTTAAACTAAGCTGAGTCGGTTGGTTTGTGTTCCACATGGAGTCTGCTGTAGCCTAGATGTTCTTCAAGCTTCCTGTGCCCTTAGGATGACTCAGCCATGCACCTGCAGACCAGGCATTCACTCCCACAATCTGCATGGCCAGGAAGGAGGTCTTGCGCCAGCAGTTAGGTGCTTTTGAAGAGACTAAAATTACTTTTAACTGAAACCCATCTGAACAATCGGTAGCCACAGAAAGAAGCATTGCCTACACTTAAGCAGATACTCCCCCAAAACACAGTTGCCATCAATCCCTGCCAAGGGAGTTTTCTGTGAGGAAAAAGACTGACCTTTAGCCCTGGGAAGTGTGAATTCAGCTCTCCAGTGGCATTAAAGAACCCAGTAGAGTCTCTCCCATTTTCCATTGAAGCTCTCACCTCCTCCCACACATTTTTGCTATATCAATATTTGCTTCCAGCTATTCAGCAGGTGACTGATAATTGCCACCTGCCTCTGTATTCATGCAGATCTGAAGAAACCTTGTCTTCTCTCCTGGTCTGTTGTCAGCTAATTTGCATCTCCCCAACCTTCAGAACCTAAGGTGACAGAGGAAAAGTTTTCTTCCCACCCCTTTCTACACATACCACTTCTATTCCTATTTCATTAGCCTTGGTGAATTACAAGACCAAATCTACACTCGAGCAGTTGGGAAAGTACATCTGTTCATTATGCCCAGATTAGAAAGTAGTGAGGGATTGGTGAATCCTTCTACTGTCTGCCTCAGGGAGGGGTGGAAAAGAAAGGCATTTTACTCACAGCTAAGTTCAAAACAAAGTAGAAATAGAGTGAGCTCCCCCAAAATGACTTTTCTGGAGATCATGTGTTGTTGAAGATGGCATCGCAGAGCATGAAACTATACCCACTGATGGGAAATAGCTTCATCTCTTTTTCCATGGATGTGCTTCCTAAGCCCTTGGACAAGGGGAAACACATCCATGAAACAATTTGGCAGAAAAATTTCTAGTCATTAGGATACAGTAAAAGTAATAGTGTTGATTTGATCACTTTCCAAAGGAGTTGTAATAAACCAGCCAAGAGGAAAGTTGTAAGAGTCAGGAGGTGGGAGGTGACACAAAAGAGGATTAGAAACACTTGTCCACACTCTGCAGAAGCTCAGCCTTCAAAACTGGTGTGACATCTGTTTCCAGCAAAGGAAACCAGAAAAAAAGAAAAGACAGCCTATGGAATGGGAGAGAATATTTGCAAATGATTTAACTGACAAGGGGTTAATATCCAAAATATATAAAGAACCCACACAACTGCATATCAAAAAAAATTAACCCAATTAAAAAGTAGGCGAAGACCTGGATAGACATTTCTCCAAAGAAGATATACAGAAGGCCAATAGACATGAATAGACGCTCAATATTACATTCATGGGGAAAATGCAAATCAAAACCACAATGACATAACATCCCACACCTGTTAGAATGGCTAAAGTCAAAAAGACAAAAATAACAAGTGATGATGAGGATATGGAGAAAAGGGAGCCCTCGTGCACTGTTGGTGGGAATGCAAACTAGTGCAGCCCCTGTGGAAAACAGTATGAAGGTTCCTCAAAAAATTAAAAACAGAACTACCATATGATTCAGCAATTCCACTTCTGAGTATTTACCTGAAGAAAATGAAAACTCTAATTCAAAAGGATATATACACTCCTATGTTCATTGCAGCTTGATTTATAATAGCCAAGCTTTGGACACAACCTAACTGTCCATTAATAGATGAATGGATAGGGGGAGCTGCGGGCTTTGGTGCAGACATGGCCAAGTCCAAGAACCACACCATGCACAACCAGTCACGAAAACGGCACAGAAATGGCATCAAGAAACCCCGGTCACAAAGATATGGATCTCTTAAGGGGGTAGACCCCAAGTTCCTGAGGAACATGCACTTTGCCAAGAAGCACAAGAAGGGCCTGAAGAAGATACAGGCCAACAATGCCAAGGCCATGACTGCGCGTGCTGAGGCTATCAAGGCCCTTGTCAAGCCCAAGGAGGTTAAGCCCAAGATTCCAAAGGGCGGCAGCCGCAAGCTCAATCGACTGGCCTACATCACTCACCCCAAGGTCGGGAAACGTGCTCGTGCCTGCATTGCCAAAGGTCTCAGGCTCTGCCGGCCAAAGGCCAAGGCCAAGGCTCAAACCAAGGACCAGGCTGCAGCTGCCACCCCAGCTCTGGCTCCTGCTTCTACTCCTGCAGCGCAGGCTCCCAAAGGTGCCCAGGCCCCCACAAAGGCTCCAGTGTAGAGGCTTCTGCCTGCCAGTGTGAGGACGGAAGGACTGGTATGACCCCTGGGCTTCTGTCTGCATGGGCCTGGTGTCCTCCTGTGCTATTTGTACAAATAAACCTGCGTCAGGATCTGTAAAAAAAAAAAAAAAAAAAAAGATGAATGGATAAAGAAGATGTTTGGCACACATACAAATATACACACATAAACACATGCACACAGTATTGCTCAGCCATAAAAAAGAAAGAAATCTTACCAGTTGCAACAACTTGGATGGACCTAGTAGGATGGACCTTCCTACTAAGTGGAATAAGTCAGAGAAAGGCAAGTACTGTATGATTTTACTTATATGTGGAATCCAAAAAACAAAATAGGAACTGACTCAAAGATACCAAAAACAATCTGGAAGTTGCCAGAGGGGAATAGGATGGGGAAATGAGCAAAATTGGGAAAGGAGATTCAAAGGTATAAACTTCCAGTTGGAAAACAAATGCCGCAGAGATATAATACATGGCATAGAGAATATAGTCAATAGTATTGTAGCAACTTTGTATGGTGACAGATGGTAGTTGGATGATCACTTCCAAATGTATATAAATGTATCATGTTTTACACCTGAAACTAAGATAATATCATATGCCAATTACACTTCAACTGAAAAAAAATCTGTATCCACCTGGCTGTTTGAGCAGTAGGTTTGTAGGAGAGCACGTAGAACTAGTTACTTGTACCTAGAATGAGAATGGGTTAAATTCTCAATGTTCACATTAGATATCATTGGAAAAGTTACCCATCGTGTTCCTTCCTGGAAACTAGGGTAGTCAGGGATGACACACTCAGGCTTCTCTATTAGGCCACCCGTGGTTCAAGGACAAAGGGATCGGCAGGCTTCCGCCAAGCATATACATTTGCAAACTGCTGCCACTTGGTTCCCAAGGCCAGAGGCTGGCTGTTGACAAAGGAGGCTGAGCGACAGACGTACTTTTTACTCTCCCTGCCGGGCAGGCTCTATGTTCTCAGGAAAAGCTACCGGATTCCTTAGAGAGCTACAGTCGGGTTAGTGAGATCAACAGGAGTAACTCAACATTTCCTTGCCATGATAAAAGAAATACTCTGACCAGAGTCTACCCTTGCCTCTTAGAAAGCAAAGCAAACTGAAAAAGAACTACCTTTGACAAATTAAATTTTAAAATCTTGTCTTTGGACAGTTTCATTGGTTATATAGGGGTTAGAAGTTCACAGGCCAGGGTTTTGAACAACTCAATAATTCAATTTTTAAATCTATTCAAAATAAGGTATGATTTCATAAGCGGCTTCATGTCTATTGCTTTGAGCAAGACCCATTAAAGTCTGCCTAGAAAAAAACATTATTTACCTCCAGGCAAAATGCCAAGTATACACCCCAAATAAACCTTATAAAACAAAACTTCTCTTCACAAGTGTGCTTTTCGACTCTTCTGCTGAAGATCATGTACTACACACCTTTAAAAATAAGACAACAGACCTAAAATGGAGTTGCTTATGCTAAGCAACACATCACCAAACTGAAACTGAATCAGAGTTTTAGGTGTCTGAGAAATGGAATCTTAAACCAGTCCATTAGGAATTGTCGGGTCAGCATTTATTAGGTAATCTGCCTGATAGACTCCTGGTCATCCACTAAAGGGAAATAACCTTTCATTAACTATCCACTTTATGGCCTAGTATGGCTTCCTGTTCCAACCCTTCTGCTTATAGAATTCTTTTATTTTGTATAGCTCTTTAGCACCTTTCTATCTGCTGGATAGGATGCTGCCCAATTCATGAACTGTTGAATAAAGTTAATAAGATCATTTAAACTTTCTTTTTAACAGCACATAACAAAGTTGAATTCATTCAATCCTCACTACACTCCCCTATGAATAAGTACCCTTATATTATTCATTTGTCAAATGGCAGAGCTCAACGTCACCAAGCTAGTATTTGGCAGAGAATTCGATCCAGGAAGACTGACTTCAGAGCCCACATTCTTAGTCTGTGCATTCTCTACTCTTATTTACAGCAAGATCTTCAGTGTCCATATGATTTATGATTGTACAGTCCTTAAAATTAGAGGCATTTGGCCCATCAGATATTCATTCAGTTTCAATTGCTTTGAGAAAGTGTTATTTGGGAATAAAGATAAATTTAGGAGGGCTATAAGTTTAAAAACTTTTTTATGATTTTATTTATTTATTTATTTGAGAGAAAGTGAGACAGAGATAGCATGAGAGCATGAGGGAGGAGAGGGAGAAGCAGGCTCTCCACTGAGCAGGACCCTGGGATCATGACCCGAGTCAAAGGAAGGCACTTAACTGGCTGAGCCACCCAGGTGTCCTCATAAGTTAAAATTTTAAAAATTATAACTTCTAAAATACTCAGGCTTTTCCAATAGACAAGTGTTTCTCAGAATAACAAGATGCATGGACATCTTTGGCCACATGAAGGGCAGACAGGCTCAAGGAGAAACTGACATTTGATATTTATGTATCCGGGCTTTACGTGTTACCTGATGGAATCTTCATAACACTTCCAGGTAAAAATCTCCATTTTTATTATTTCTGTTTCTTAGATGTAGAAACTGATGTACAGAGGCATTTGGTAACATTACAAATATCCATAAAATGGCACATATTTGAATCTAAGCATGCCTGATTCCAGAATCTATGGTCTCAACACCCTCATTTCCCGCACTGTTACACAAGAGCACAAATATATGGTGCATGGCTATCACCAAACACAACGAGGTGAACTTGATCCAAATACAGCATCCCAGAATCTTCCAATACTCCTCGCAATTGTAGATTAATAATGTACTGATTATGTAATGTAGTGACTAATGTAATGGGCACTAGTGGATAAAGAGGAAAGAAAAGTAACGAGAGATTGACATTGTCACACAGTCCATATGTGCCACATTTGTGTGCAAGATCACTAGTGTGAGGGACCAATGCCACTCTACTTGGCTGAGAATCACAATCATTCTGGTCCAGCTTCTCACTGCAGAACACTAGTTATCTAATGTCTCTGAGCCATATTTGTCAGGTTGTAAAGTGGAGATATAAACATCTCCTACTATATCACAGAGTACACATTAGTTATCACATTAATTATCTGTTGCTGGTGAAGGGTAGCAGAATATGCCACCCCAAAATATTTCACTTTAGCATAAGGATTACTTTGAGCTGAAGGCAAGTGAGAAGAAGCAGATACAAGAAAAGCTCTCTGTCCTCTCCCTATTTGCCTTAAAGAAGGAAGTAAATGTATAAAGGTGTCCCCCTTCCTCCAGCTCTACTAGAAAGAAAAAATCAATCAACAGAGATAAATAACTCTAGATTGTTATCAGGCAGCAGAGAAATCTACATAAAAAAACCTTACCACTTTGCCCTTATCTATCATTATTTGCCTGCCCACAATGTGCCAGCCTTGGAAGCTCAAAGTCCTTTTCCTTTGTCTTGTCATTTCTCAAAAAAAAAAAAAAAAAAAAAAAAAAAAAAAGTATTGTTCTTTGTTAAGATTCTATATAAGCCCAAATTCTAACCACCCTTTGAGTTGCCCATCACCGAGTGCTCTAGTGCACGAGTTCAGTGCACATGTTAATAAACTTCTGTTTGTTTTTCTCTTGTTAATCTGTTTTTGTCAGTCTCATTTCCAGAGTCTCAGCTGGAAAACTTAGGAATGAAGTGGAAGAAAGTTAAGTTTTTCCTTCCCTACTCCGTGTAACAAATTACTCCAACCAATACTTGGTAGCTTAGAACAATACAAGTTTATAATAAAATTTTCCGCTGGAATCCAGAGATTGTTATCTGAGTCTTCTGCATCAGGGTCTCTCACTGGCTGCAGCCAAGGCAATCTGAAGGCTCAACTGGGGAAAGATTTATTTCCAAGTTCATTTACATGATGGTTGGAAGAATTCGGATCTTCTCTAGTTACTGGACTGAGGACCTCAGCTCCTCACTGGCTATTGGTCAAAAGCTGCCCTCCTTCCTTTGCCATGTGGCCTGTCTAACATGGCAGCTAGCTTTAAAGCCAATGAGAGAGTCTACCAACAAAACAAAAGTCACGATCTTTTGTAATCTAATCACAGAAGTGATATCCTACTGCTTTGCCCTATTTTATTGGCTAGAGGCAAGTCCCCAGGTCCAGTCTGCATTCACGAGGAGGGGATTACAGAAGACGTGAATATCAGTAGGCAGGGATCATTGGGGGCCCATCTTAGAAGTCTACCTACCACAGGCAGGCAGTGTGAGTGGGGATCCACCAAGTGACATGTTTGAAAGCACTTACAAATCTGGTAAAGTTATGGTTGCTATTCAAACATGGCATTTCTCTTACAGCTTAAATTTTCAAAATGAGAATTGGATATAATTCCATTGATTCATTGCATTCATTGCATTCCATGCCAATTGGTTAGAATGTGAGCTTGATCAGATATTGGCACTGTGTGCCTGAGAAAAGAGCTGCCTAAGAACATGTTAGCTACTTTGTCTGAGGGTCTACAAGCTAGTTGAGGCCAGGAGCTATGCTGGTTTTCTTTGTTTTCATTTTATACGTGTATGTGTTTTTTTAAACCATGTAATTTTAATTTAGGATTAAAAAAACAGATTGTAAATAATAGTTTATAATTCACTGATTTTGTTCTGGTCTTAAAGTGTTATTTTATTATTCTCTATAACATTTGATTATTGTTTTCTAAGTTTTGATTAAACACTTTATTGTTTTAGCTTTATGGCAAAGCACACATGTAAAAAACTTGTAATTGAATTTTCTGCAGGAAAAATAACTTTTTAATGAGCTTTTGAAACTCTAGTTTCTTACCCCTTTTACTCAACCACCCCATTGAAATCAATAGTTTGGAAGTGCTTGGGTGGCTTAGTGGTTGAGCATCTGCCTTCAGCTCAGGTTGTGATCTGCTTCTCCCATTGCCTATGTCTCTGCCTCTGTGTCTGTCATGAATAAATAAATAAAATCTTAAAAAAAGAGAAAGTCTATTTGTCTTAAGTTGTATCTGAATATTAACCTTCCTAGTTCCTAACACTCTCAATCAGAATGAATTTTTACTTTTATCTTCTCTCAGCACTTGCTTATCCCTCTAGTGAATTACTTGGAGTACTCTAACTGGTATTAGTTCTGTGCATGTGTGTATATGCGTGCCTACACATATACATCTCCTGCAAACAGATTGTGAGTTCTTTAAGGGCAGGACCTGTACCTTGCTCAACCTTCTGTTCAAACAGCTAACACAGCACCTTGCATAAAATAAGTGCCCAGTAAGTGTTTGTTGGATTGCATTTCTCTGTCCTCTGACACATTATGCCAACTGTTGCGGCTCATGCAACTTCTCAACTTCCTCAATTCTAAGAAGCTCAGCTAATAGAGCTTAAAACCCACAGATTGCAGAAAGAAGATAAGATAAAACACACAGAATGAGTCTTGAAAAGGACATATTACAGATGGAATTGACATTGACAAAACATAAAAAATATAAAAATGTAACAGAACTGATTAATTCTGTCCAGTAAATAAATAAAATTAAGTAACGTCCCCAGTTAGTTGTAGACCTATTACTGCTGGCCCAAGCAGGGGTAGATTCCTACAAGCTCTTCTGATCACAGAGTAGGACCATTCAATCTGGCAGACCCAGACAGAACTTTGCTGAAAGTGTCTGATCCTATCTGAAACTATTCAGTTTACAGAATAGACAAGTTGGGCTCCATTTGCAAGAGTTCCAGTGCCCTGTCTTGAGAGAGACATATTTTATTTGTTTGTGTTGGTTCATATTTTTCAGTTGGATGTGGGGAGGAAGGGCAATGATTGGAAATTGATTTTCTCACCAAGCATCACGCATGGTCTTCTACACTTAGGAAAGGCAGTCAAGCCAGAATGTGCTCCAGGTGTTGGATCTACCTATCACTGGGACTCATTTCATTCTTTCTTCTTCTTTTTTTTTTTTTTAAGATTTTATTTATTTCTTTGAGAGAGAGAGACAGAGATAGTGAGAGAGAGAACAAGCAGGGAGGAGAGGAAGAAGCAGGCTGAGTGGACCCTAGGATCATGACCTGAGCCAAAGACAGACACCTAACCGACTGAACCATCCAGGTACCCTGGAACTCATTTCATAGTAAATGGCTCTTTGGGATAAATTCTCTAGTTGTTGTGAAACACTTTGGTAGGCTTTTTAGTGGGATGATATGGACAGAGTGGTTGGTGCAAAGTGAAGAGGAGAGACGGTTGAGATGAGTAGAAAATAACTTTTATCTTCAAAGTTGCTTATAGTCCAGTAAAAGATTGACATAGCCACACTAGTAAGGGATGTGGTTTGTGTGGTCAGAGGGTGGAATTTAGGCGATTTCTAACTTCTACATTTATGACATTCTATGTTCTTTTCCCTTCAGGTATTTGCTCTATCAGCCTTACTAATGGACTTCCCAAAGCAGACGTAACAACCACGCCAAAGACAAGGTTATTACCTTTAAAGAGTTTATAAGCATCTTGTGAAGAAATAATTGATCCTATGAAACAGAAATCATCTAAAATAGTCTTAAGTGCTATGTTATAGAATAGTAATACTAAATGTAATAGAATCTCACCCATAAAGAAAAACTTGGTGTTGACTTGAGTAATTGGAGATGTCGCAGAGGAATTAGGACTTGAGGTAGACTTTGAAGAAAGTGAGGGTTTATGATGGGGAGAGAATTCCAAGGGATATTTCATCCACTAGCATCACAACTATATTGTACAAAATATTTTTTTTAGAATGTTATCATTGGTTCTTTTTTTTTTAATTTTTTTTTTTATGATAGTCACAGAGAGAGAGAGAGGCAGAGACACAGGCAGAGGGAGAAGCAGGCTCCATGCACTGGGAGCCTGACGTGGGATTCGATCCCGGGTCTCTAGGATCGCGCCCTGGGCCAAAGGCAGGCGCCAAACCGCTGCGCCACCCAGGGATCCCGTTATCATTGGTTCTTAAGAAACCTTGTGTATTTACAAAACTTTTATAAACTATTGATTTCTTTTAAAAAAATTTTTTTATTTATTCATGAGAAACACAAAGACATAGGCAAAGGGAGAAGCAGGCTGTCTGTGGAGAGCCTGATGTGGAACTCGATCCCAGGACCTCGGGATTGGTTTTAGATTAAAAACTTATTTTGAGGGCAGCCCCGGTGGTGCAGCAGTTTAGCGCCTCCTGCAGCCAAGGGTGTGATCCTAGAGACCCAGGATTGAGTCCCACGTCAGGCTCCCTGCGTGGAGCCTGCTTCTCCCTCTGTCTGTGTCTCTGCCTCTCTCTCTCTCTCTCTGTGTCTCTATGAATAAATAAATAAAATCTTTAAAAAAAAAAACCTTATTTTGACTTTTCATGTTATAAACTTTAAGTAATAACAAAACTTAATTTGGAGTATTTCAACTTACATTCTTATATGTAGGAATATTAGGCATTCTATTATAAAAAGGATTTCCCATGCCCTATTCATTTATTCTATTAGTAACCATTATGAAAAGATTTGAGTTTTGGATCAAAGAACGTGTGCACACAAATCAGAGATCCTTTTTTATGCTTTTAGTGAGCTAACATAAACAGTTCAGACTGAGAGACCTTAGTGATTATATAAGTTAAACTTCTCATTTCACACACCAGTAAATGGTTAGTTAGCTATACAATCTACACTAGAACCCAAATCTTCTGATACCTCCTTTAAAGTACCTCTCACTGCAACAACCTTGAAATTCTGCCCCTGTGAAGGCTCTCGGGAGAGAGCAATCACTTCCTTCTTATGTTTTGTAGGAAATGGGTGGGGAGAGGTACTGTAATTTCATCCCTTGGGCCTCATTAATAGTCACTTGTGCTTAGTAAGGGAGATGACTCTGCCCAGGTAGCTAGCCAATTTAGATCTGTCTGCAGACTTTCCTAGGATTTCCATTCCTTCTCCTTCCCTCTAGATCCCAGGGCCCTCTGGCCATTGGCCCACAATGGCAGATTCAGACCCACTGGATGTCCCCCTCATTTATCCCCATTCTTCTCTTGGAGTTCTAGTAATAATTGGGTAGCAAAAGGGAGCCTACAACATGAAAACCCCATCAGGGCATGATTTTATTTATTCAGTTCATTTCTGGGCAATGCTTGGCACACAGTAGGTCCTCAATATTTTCTGAATGAATGGCAATATTGTTTTCTTCCCTTTATTCAGTTAGTCATTTTCATTTGTTGGGATGGCTACAGTTGTACACTCTTTTTTCTTTTTGGTCACTTCATTTAGTCTCTGGGCATATGAGAATAAACCAGACTAACCCTGCCATCACCCTCACCAGGATTAGCTGTCATCAGGGGATAAGTAGATGTAACCCAGATTCTTTCAGAAATTTTCTCAGAACTCCATTTAGAGATGCAGATTTCTTTTTTCTAATTATTTCTAATTAATATCAACTCTTTTTTAACCTCCCCAGAAAGGAGATAATATCTTTAGTGATGTCTTGTCTATCTCAAGGGTTATATTATAAAAATGGACTGTAGAAAGTAAAACACAGTCGGCAGGATCAAAAGCTCATGAGAGAAAAATTATTGAGGCAGTCCTAAAATAGCACAAAGTATAATCTTAAAATATTTTAAATATATAAAGCATGATTATTGTAATTTAAATTTCATGTACATATTTGTGAGGTCTATCTCTTAAAAATTTCTAGAGGATGTCCACTTCTAACACTAACCTACTCTGATAGGATTTCTCTTCAATTATTTCTTCATCTGCACAAAAAATAGTGTTACATCGTTTTAATATTATAAGGGAGATTCTCCTACACTATTATTTCAAGAATCCTATACTTCTTTTAAGTTTTTTTCCTAATCATTCTTTATTAGCTAAAAACTGAATGTTTATTTCATTTTTCATGGTCCTATGTTTCATTACCAAGAGTCTCCACAAATTGTGTGGGTACTGACACTTCTCACAAATTATCATAGTATTCTAAAAGCATAATTTTGAGGATAGGGCTGCTAGGTGTACTGAGAACGTGAAATGCAAATAAATCTAATCTCTGCACATTCACACATGTATAGGGATCAAAATCATCGTGGGATTAAATCAAGCCTGTTCATACAAGTATTTACCTATTCATTCAGCACACTTTTATCAAGTGCCTGTTATACACCGGACTCTGTTCGGAGTCCTGTTAGAGTAAATAAAATCGTGTCCTCATTAATCTTTCGGAGAGAGTTTTCCTGTTGTGCACATGGGTGTGGGGGAGTAAGGGGGTGGGAACCAGACTTGCCTGACAGTTTGGAGAAATAGAGATTTTAACATCAGAGAAGCACAATTTTTCAATTGAGTATTAGCTATCTCGGGTCTTTCAAAAGTAGTTCCCTGACCACTTCTCCCATGTAGCTCTTTCTGTCTCTCACCTCTTTCCTACCCTCTCCCTTTTAAATTATAAAGATCATGGGTTTTAATATATTCACATGGTTGTACAACAATCTTAGTATATGTGCTGCCGAAGCGAGCACAAGGTTGTACAACAATCACTGCTATCTAATTCCAAAACATTTGATCACCTCATACCATTAGCCATCACTCCCTATCCTCCCCTCTTCCTAGTTCCAGGCAGCCACTGACTAGTTTACTTTCTTTCTCTATGAATTTGCCTATTCTGGACATTCCATATAATGGAATCATACATTATGTGGCCTTGTGTCTGGCTTCTCTCACTCAGCATAATGTTTTCAAGGTTTATCCATGTTGTGTTATGTATCAATATTTAATTCCTTTTTATGGCAGAGAATTATTCCATTGTATTGAGATACCACATTTTGTTTGTCCATCCACTGATGGACAGTTGAGTTCTTTCTACTTTTGCAATATTATGAATAATGCTGCTTGTGAACATCCACATACAAGTTTTTATGTAGACATATATATTCAATGCTCTTGAGTACATACCTAGAAGTAGAATTGCTGGGTCATATGGTTTAGCTTTTTAAGGAGTTGCCAGACTGTCTTCCAAAGTGTACCATTTTATACTCCCAATTTCTTCATATCTTGCCAATATTTGTTATTGTTCCTTTTTTAAAATATCATCATAGCCTTCCTAATCGGTGTGAGGTGATATCTCATTATGATTTTTTTCATTATGATTTTGATTTGCACTTCTCTAATGACTAATGATGTACAGCAAGTTTTCATATGCTTACTGGCCATTTGTATATCTCCTTTGGAGAAATGTCTATTCAAATACTTTGCCCATTTTCTGAATTAGTCATCTTTTTATTAAGTTATAATAGTTACTTATATATTCTGAATCAAGCTCCACTATCAGGTATATGACTTGCAAATATGTTCTCCCATTCTACAAATTGTCTTTTCACTTTATTAATGGAGTCTTCTGAAGTACAAATGTTTTTAATTTAGATGAAATCCAATTATGAATTTTTTCCTTTGGTTTCCTGGGCTTTAGAAATCATTGCCTAATGCAAGATTATTTAAACCCATGTTTTCTTCTAAGAGTTTTACACATTTAGCTCTCATACTTAAGTCTTTGATCCACTTTAAGTTTTATATATGTTGAGAGGTAGGGGTCATCTTTATATGTGGATGTCTAGCTTGCAGTACCTTTTTGCTTAATTTTTAAATTCCTCCATAGTAGAAACCATATCTTCATTAATCTTTTGTCCACTTCTTGGGTTATATGAAAAACAGCATATCTTTCATATAAAAAAATAAAATTGTATCATCTCAAAAACTTCACCTGGAAATACAATAGTTAATAAGATTTACTGTATTTTCTTTGTATATCCACTCCTGCCTATAGACTTAATTCTAACTTTCACTGACTCTTAATTAGCAAGTAACATGTAAGAACTTGCAAGAAGATCTCAGGCTTATTCTCAGAACTCAGCATTTCATTTCCATAATTCCATAGTTAGATGTAATCATCTAACTATAAGGATATAAGAAGACACTTTCCCAATAAGCTTTATTTATACATAGGAATGAAAGAGAGGGATTAGGTAATCTAAGGAAGCAGAAATTAATATAAGAATATGATTTGAGCTATAATAGAATAAAGTGGATGCTTTTCTAACATATGAAACAATCATTCACAGTGTACTTTGTAGCCTGATGGGAAGCCCTGGATCCTATTAAAATATTACCCATAGCCATAGCAGTCTCCAACAAACATGTTACATTAGTGATCATTGTTACATTTTCTAATTTCAGTAATTATTGCTACACGTATTGCTTTTAATGAGGTAAAAATATGGGACTCATCATGGTAATAATTGAATTTTATTTTTGAATCATGATTTTATTGGCAATTCATGTAATAGCAGCAACTGTAGGACCCTTTGTAGTATATTCACAATTGTTGTCCAAGTTCATTTTTTTTAAATATTTTATTTATGTATTTATTTATTTGAGAGAGATACAGAGAGTGCACAAGCAGGGGGAGGGGCAGAGGAGAAGGGAAAGAGAGAATCCCAAGTAGACTATGTACTGAGTGTGGAGCCCAGTGTGGGGCTCAATGAGGGGCTGGATCTTATGACCCTGAGATCATGACCTGATCCCAAAGCAAAAGTCCAACACTTAACCAACTGAGCCACCCAGGTGTCCTCAAATTCATTTTTTAAAAATAAGTATTTTACCACAGAAGATATACTCAAAATTAATAAATACATGGAAATATACTTAAATACTACTAATCATTAGGAAAAGGTAAATTGAAACCACAATAGCATTCCAGCAGAGACCCATTAGAATGGGTTATAATTTTATTTATCCAAATTCATTTTTATAACAACCATAAGAATAGCCAAAATCATTTATTATTCCCATTTTTTGGAAAGAAAAATTACTAATTGATCATTTTTATTATAAGATATTTCTAGGGGATCCCTAGGTGGCTCAGTAGTTGAGCATCTGCCTTTGGCCCGGGGCATGATCCTGGAGTCCCAGAATCAAGTCCCATATTGGGTTCCCTGCATGGAGCCTGCTTCTCCCTTTGCCTATGTCTCTGCCTCTCTCTCTCTCTTTGTCTCTCATGAATAGATAAATAAAATCATTTTTTTTAAAAAAAAGATTTATTTAAAAATATTTCTAGCATATTGAAAAGTACTGAGAATAATTAAAGTATAAACAAGACATGTTAGCCAACTTTCTCATCTCACCATTTTATCATACTTAGTTGAGATTTTTTAAAAAGAACTACAATATTACAGACACAATTGGAATCTTTGTTACTCCTTTCCCAGTTCCATTACTTTTTCTTCCTTCTGATGGCAGTTATTTAGTCTTATATCATTCTTAAGCATATTTTCACTACATATATATGCATTTTTAAACAACGTATAGTATTGTTGTATATGTTTTTAACTTTTATGACCTCATACTCTGTTAGTCTACTGTTTGTTCCCCCCAGCCCCGCCCACAGCATTATATTTGGGGAAATCATCCCTATTGATATATGTTTCTCTAATTCACTCTGTTATATCACTCTGTTGGATGATAAGAACACAAGTTTTTAAATCTATGTTCCTCTTGGTGAATATTTAGATTCTGTTATGGCCTGAATGTTTGTATTCCCCTAAATTCATATGCTGAAACTTATTCTCCAATGTGATAGTATTTGGAGGTGAGGCCTTTAGGAGATAATCAGGTCATGAAAGTGGAGCCTTCATGAATGGAATTGGTGCCCTTTTAAAAGAGACCCTAGAGTGCTTTCTCATTCCTTCTTCTGCTATGTGAGGACACATCAAAAAGACAACCAGAAAGTGGTCTATCATGAGACACTAAATTTGCTGGCACCTTGATCTTGGACTTGCCAGCCTCCACTACTGTGAGAATTAAATGTCTGCTGTTTGTAAGCCACCCGGTCTATGGTATTTTATTATAGCATCCCAATGGACTAAGATTCTCTTCAAGTCACCACTATTATTAATACAAATGATGAAGCAACAAATATTTTTATGTATGCCTCCAGAGCAGTTGGGTAAAAATCTCTTCAGTATGTAAATTTAGAAATAGAAAACCTCAGTCAAAGGACAAATGTTAATTTGTTGCCAATGTTATTGCTTTTTTTCTTATCTAGAGACTATAAAGATGTCTAAATGTTTAAAATTTTTGCTTCTCGTATTCAGTCTTTAATCCATATGAATTTATTATTGTGTATGAAAGAAGTAGGTATCCAACTATGTTTATTTCCAATGAGAATAGTTCCAATTTTCTTAGTTCCAGTGATTGAAAATTCTACCTATTTCCCATTAATTTGTAATAGCACTTCTATCATGTACCAAATTTCCATTTGTATCTTGGTTTCTCTCTATATCTTTCCCTAATAATTTTTCCCTGTGTCAGTATCAAGTGTCTTTATTATTATAGCTTTATAACAAATCTTAATATTTGGTAAGGAAATTTCTGACACTTTACTTTTATCTTTAAAATAGTTTTGGCTATACCTGGTCTTTACTCTTTCATATATTTTTTGATCAACTTATCAAAATTCATGAGAAGTCTTATGGAAATGTTGACTAAAATCACATTGAATTTGAGAATAAATCTTCACAAATGAAGTTTCAGTTAAGTTATTGTGACTGTCCACCCACATACATGGCACATCTCTCATACTCTGTAGAGATACCTTTAGAGATTTCAACAGTGTTTTATTTTGCTCCATAAAAATCTTTCATATATTTTATTAGATTTATGCTAGACTCCTTCTAGTATTAATTGCTGTTTTGAATTGGCTATTTCTTCTATCACATTTCTTTATTGTCTTTTACTGTCATATAGGAATGCAATTTATTTTGCAAATTGATCTAAAATACAAGAATATATGTATTACTTTTTAAATTTTAATGTAGATTATCTTGGATATATTACTTAGACAATCATATTCTCTAAATATAGGAATAGTTGTCTTTTCCTTCCTACTTCTTACATTCCTTATTACGTTTTCTTGTCTTATAACATTGCCCAGAATAAAAGTGAAGATATTGGCTATCTTTCTCTTGTTCCTGGCTTTAAAAATAACCATTTATTTGATGTTTCTTTAGCTTTTGATCTTATAGGCTACCAGGATCAAATATGTATTCTTACTATGAACACTTTTAATCAACATTTCTTCCAAAGTTATTAAGCATTATATAAATTAAAGTGCACAGAAACAGCCTCATAACAAAATGAGATTTTAATTTCAAATAAAGCAAAATTGATGCATAATACCATCCTAATTCTTCCTCTGTTAAAAATTTACTTAGACCACCAGTTAAATTGATAAATGCATTCCAAATCTGTCAAAGGGTAACATAGGAATCATTTTCAATGATGAAGACACACATTATAATCTTCTATTAGATCGGCCCTTAAGAATTAAGTGCTCTTGGGGCACCTACATAGCTCCACTGGGTAAGCATCCAACTCTTGATTTCTACTCAGATCATGATCTCAGGGTCATGAGACTGAGCCCTGCACTGGACTTTGTGATGGGTGTGGAGCCTGCTTAAGATTCTCTCTCCCTCTCTGCCCCTCCCCACCAACTCCTGCTCTCTCTCACTAAAAAAAAAAAAAAAAAAAAAAAAAAAAAGTAGCTGTTCTTTGTTTATTTTTGAGGTATAATTGACATACAACATTATATTAGTTTTAGGTATACAACATAATGATTTGATATTTGTATATACTGCAAAATGATCACACAATAAGTGCAGTTAACATCCATCATCATACATAGTTACAAAATGTTTTTCTTGTTATGAGAACTTTTAAGGTCTACTCTTTGTAACTTTCAAAATATTGGCCTTTCCAAGCACTTTTGTAGCCAGTTCACCTCAGCAAGAAGGAGAGATAGTCCTGAATACATGAAACTACAAGTCTCCTTTCATAATAAAATATTTGAGATAAATTCTTTAATTTACTATACATAATAATGAACGCTTAAGCTACTTGTGAGAAAATTAAATTGTGAAATGATTATGACCCAGTGCATCAGGCAGCATGTGAAAATTGAGAAGTACAGTGTAAAGGACAGTACCTCCAGTGGGTTAAAGCTCAAGCCCTGGGACCAGCCTGTCTTGGGTGAAATTCTGGCTGTTTTTTAAAAGCTACAGCTTGTGACAGTTTTCTGACTTCTTTGAATCTTGTTTTCCTCAACAGAAAATGAAGCTGATACTTTCACTATAAGGTGATATGATTATTACATGAGATAAAATATGCAAAACACAGTATATGGATGGCAAATATGTAGAGCAATGTGCATGTTAACTACTACTAATTATTACTCTAGGTCCTCCGAGATTCTAGAGTTTCACTCTCCATCCTTATTTCTAAAACCAGCTTTTTGGAAACCAGTAGACAATATACAAATATCATTTACTTCAGCATTCTGAGAAATGCATTTAATGGCTTGATACTGAAGATTTTTTTTAAAGATTTTATTTACTTATTCATGAGAAACACAGAGAGGGAGGCAGAGGGAGAAGCAGGTCCCTGCTGGGAGCCCGATGCAGGTACTCCATCCCAGGATTCCAGGATTCCAGGATCACGACCTGAGCTGGCTCAACCACTGAGCCACCCAGGCATCCCTGAGACTGTGGATTTAAACAAAGTTTCAATCTCAGGAAAAATATGTTATCTTACTTAATACCCATTTATAAGGACATAAACTAATGCACTCCTTTCTGAAATTAGGATTAGGGCTATGTTTCTCTGCAGAAGATTGTAAATACTTCTTATTAGGCAATAAGAAATATGTGTATGTGACTTCTAAAAAACACAGAGTTCTATTACGTTTCCAACAGCAGCAAATGCCAAATTTCTGATATTAAGCACCATGTATATATTTGCTTTTTTTAATTAATTATGTCTCTTCTTTTTCTTACTTTTTTATATAGTTGTTTTTGAAATTGTGGCCTGAATCCCAACTAAATAAAAGGATAGATAGATGATAGATAAATAGATGAGATAGATAGATAGATAGATAGAGAGATATCGATAGATAGACAAATAAATAAAAGAGAAGTACCCGAGCATAGTCTGACCCTCCATGGAAAGCTCATAGTAAGGTTTCCACTGGTTTAGATTATAGAGCATCAATGCAAATGGAAAAGCGGAGTATGATGCAATTGAGACCTGTGGCTAATTTTAAAAATTAAAAGCATAATCTCTTTCTTCATTCATTCTAAGTCATGTTTAGCTGTATTTGGGGGGAGGGGGGATTATCTGCTATAAACCAGAGCTACTTTCCTCCTGGCTGACATTCCTGCCTTCCACTGGCATTGGTGGTACAAGGAGTCTCTTTCCTTCCATCACTTGTGATGGTCAGCAGATGCTTTTGTGCCTTCATGTCGTTCTACCTCAATTCTTCACAAAACTACTTACAGTTGATTCCCTATTGAAAGATGATAAGAAGTTAGAACACAATTGTATCAGACCAGTATTAAGGTTGAATTAACGTTTTCTCTTCCCTAATAAAAATGTTTACATATAGTCCTTGTTTTAGGCTTTCCATTTATGCATTCAAAAGAGCAAGGATGTTTCTCCCCAATACAGGAAAAATGGATTCCATTATCACTGCTGGTTTCTTTGAGTCAGGATTGTATGGTAAGACATCCACAGGTCCTGCATACCCTTTGGAAACAGTAAAAAAAAAAAAAAAAAAAACTAATGCAATTTTTAGCTGAGCTAGAAAATCATGACCTTGCCAGAAACTTGTTTTCCTCCCTTAGCACCATTCTTTTCACTAGACACCTACATGCCCAACAAAGCTTCGACCCTGATTAAATTTGGGATCTGGCTTCTCAGTGCCCACACCTAGACTGCATCTGTAGCTTCAGGAAATCTCAAAATTGAGGTGCTCAGAGATCCGGTTGTGGCTTCTGACACTTCCCTTGAGAAGCTCAAGGGACTTTCAGCTTCCTGTCCCACTTACAAGTACTTCACAGAAAAAATAAGAGCACATCCAGCCAGAATGTCTCAGCATCTCCCCCTGGAGCTTTTCTGCATGTCTCCATTTCTACCATCCCTCCCTTCCCACCGCAGGAAAGGAGACACCCCTGTGCCCAGTAACCTTCTCCTGACGCTGTGAGCCCGAGCCCCTTGGGGACCTCCTTCGCTGTCTCTCCTTCATACCCACCGATCCAGCATATGCTCTTGTCCCCTCAATCTGCAAGATTGTGTGAGTATCTTCCCACATGTTAAGAAATCCTTCTTCAGCTATGGCTCTCTCCTCCCTGTTACAGTCAACTGTGACTCTATTTTTCAATCTCTTTTGCAGGCTCATCTTCTTTCAACAAACGCTCTGGTGGCCTCCAGGTCCTGATCTTGGCCCTCCTGATAGTGTCTGCACTTGCCCCAGATCATCTTGTGTTCATCATGGCTTCCATCTCAGAGACTCAACACTGTAACCCTACTACACACCTACGTTGACCACATATACTACAAGCCAGCCCCACTTGAATTCTCCCAATTCAACATGTTCAAAGTGGTCTCACCCTCGCCCTTATACATCTGCCATCTGCTCTGCCTCTTGTACTTTTCTGCGTTAGTGAGGGCCGTCATCATCCTCCCTGGGCACCCAAACCAGAAGAAGAAGCCTCATTGCTCAATACCTGCTGGAATTGTCCTGCCACAACATCTTAGGGAGTCTCCCTGGCCTCCATCATCTTCCTTCCTATTCATCTGGTTGCTCTATCCCACTGTCTCCAGTTATTTTGTTTCTTGTCATTTCTAATGAACTCTTATGCCTGATACTCCTCCCCGTGGAACAAAGCCAAGCGTTCAAGAAATGTAATTTACTTCAGCCTTTATAACTAAACAATTTCAATCAGTGTCAATTGCAGGTAGCCTCAGTTATTTCAGCCTCGCCTGAAATAACTGCCCCTGCCTCCCCTCTCCCAACTTCCCATGGGAAAATAAAGACGTGCAGAAGACAGTGTGTACTCTGGGGAGCATTGGGAGTATGTGATCTCTCCCTATGCCAGACAGGATGTGGAAAAATGCTATCCTTGATGCTATCCTACCCGTCTACACATGCAGCCATCTCTACTTCTCCCACTCCACACATGTTAAATAGAGGGAAAATCTACGTGGCTTATCCCCTCTCTGGGCTCTATCCTGAAAGCAAGCCATAGTGTGTTGTGCTCCAAGGCCGCTCCTGTCTCTCCAGGGGTACAGTCATGTATCCATCCCACCTTGAGGACTTAGCTTGGGACAGGACGGGGTGGAAATTGTCATATCTGAGAGTCAGAGAACACAGCATGTGTGATGTCCTTCTAGACACACCCAACATCCAGTAGTCCCCTTCCTACACTTTTTCTCCCCTAGACCAAATATTCTTAACTAAATCTGTGCCAAAAGACTATTTTGGTTGCCATTCATTGATCTAAATCTAATGTTTTAAATAAACTTGATGTCCTGGGATATTCTGGGCTTAAACTTTTGAGACTCAAGAGCCTTCAGAGTTTAAAAAGCCTTATTTCAGCTGTATCATTCATCCCCTGAGACAACGGACACCACTCACAATGAAGGAAAAGCAGTATGTCAAAGGAAGGAGGGAAGCAAGGGAAAAAAACCCCACTAACATTTCCTGGCACAGGATTTCATTCCTGGGTGTTAGGTTCTGCATCCCTAGGAGCTCTAGCTCTTTGCTCAGGGACCAGGTCTGTTATCTCAAGTTCCCCTTGACTGGGAAAGTTCCAGGAAGGGTACCCCTAACTCTGCCTCTCCTTCACTCAGTCTCTTCCTCCTTCACCTCATTTCTCAAATTGCCTTCTTACCTTCATTCCAGTGGTTAGATTCATTCATACCTTCATTCCAGTCTTAGATTAGCTAATTCACCAAGGAAGATTCCTAACTTCTTCCATTTTGCCCCCAACTTCCTATCCTGCATGATGACCAAACTGGAATTTCCAACCACAAATCTCATTAAGACCCTTTCTTGCCTGAACCCACCAGTTGTCTCATCACCTTCAGGACAGTTTGGGGGAACTCCTCAGGGCAACACAGAAGGCCAGATAGACAGTGGCCCAATGTGGACCTCGCCTCCAGCGCACTTTACCTGAGGCAAATGGCTGTTCTCAGCAGGGTCTCTAACTGTGTCCTCTCTACATTTCTTACATTTCATTCCTCTTCTTGATAAGTGTGATCCCCTCCCCACCACCACCCGCCTTAACACCTCACCTCCCCCGCTTCCTTCAGAACACAGACGGGAAGTCACTAATAGCAATCAAATGATGTTTTTGATAAGCAACCTTCCAGAGGAAATTTGTTTTAGTCTATCAAAAAGTGGCAGAATAATCATTGTTTCTTTGGATTTTGTTTCATTCCCAGTTCTTCTCCCTTTACTTAGCTTAAAGATGGCCACATTTCTTATGGCTTTCTAGAAGGGATGACACCCCCTATGTTTGGCTTTTAAGCCATGCATACTCAGGTCCTCAAGAGACTCTAAGCGGATCCCTGATTTGAGGAAAGGGAGCAACACAGCGAGCATGATGGTGAGCCCTTAGTGCTCTACCCTCGGATAGGTTCGGAAACTCTAAAATCAGGACTGTGCCTTCCCTTGTGAACCCTGGGGGTCAAGCATCAGGCCCTAAGATTCCTGTGACCAGAAAGGTGCAAGAACAGGAAAAAAAAAAAAAAAAAAGACCTGTGCGGTGAGTCCAGAGAGCAACCCTGAAACTGCTGCATTTCCCCCAGGCCCCGCAGGGAATGAGTGGGGCCGCAGAAAGGCAAGCGAGGGCTTCCTGCTTCTAGAATGCTGAGGGAGTAGGGGATCTTGTCTTTGTGCCCTGAAGAAAATCAGGATGTGGCACGATACTAAAGGAAGGAGGGAACATCCTAAATTGACTGAATTTACTTTCTACTACACAAAAGAATGAGGCATTTACAATGAAGTCCATTTCAGTTATAAATAAGGCTCCTCCCTACCTGCTTATAGCCTGAGATTCATACCTGCACTTGTCCCTCCTCCAAATATAAACTGAGAAGCACTATATCACAAACTTTTGGATTTTTGGAGGGACACAAGATGACTGATCTGATGGATCTTTTCTTGGGACCAAGCAAGAAGGGTTCCAGTCAGACTTGAGATTTCCTAGAACGTACAGACAACACCAGAGAAAGGATGTGATTATGTTATTTTTAAAAGAGAAGATTGGCCTATAATCTTCCTGAAGTTGTAGTTCATATTTACTCTATAATTAATAATGTACACACTGTGTGCTTTACTTTGGAGAAAGAGGTTTGGGCCAACCCTACCCTGGGTCACCCCCGCTGCACCCCTAACTCAGCCTGCTCCAAAGACCTAATGATCTAATAGCCAACCCCTCACTTGTACACAGCAGCAGCTCCAGTGCCTGAGCCACTGGATGCAGAGGACACAAGGCTTTTCTGCAAGTTCAAGTTTGTAGACATGTCTAAGTAAAAGACTAAAGGATTTTCTCTTTTACAGTGAGAGGGAGATACACGGTCATGATTATCCTTGTATGCAACCTGAGAAAAAGTTTTGGCTCTTCTCAAAGTATCCACTCTTCACTTCCTGAAAATATTTGATCAGCAGGAATTATTATTTTGATGATTTAAAGTCTGGGCTGGGTATTAAGCACTTCTTGACAAATATCCCAGGGAGGAAAAGCTGGTGAAAAATTATCAGTTCAGTTGCCTATGTCTCTGTTGGACACCACAGAACAGAAATGGCCTTCTGGTTTTTAACTTTCCAGATACATTATATTGCAACATTTTTTTATGGAATGATGACGGTTTCCAACTGAAGTGAGCCTTGTTGCCACGCTTCACACAGAATCACAGCTTGTTTCAAAGAAGTCCGAATTCTTTACTCTCCATTTAAAGAAAGCAAAGCAAAATTATCACTCTTTTAACTGCTAGGTTTCAGAATGTTAAAGATCTAGTAGAGTTGTAAGATGTAAGTTGTAGAGAGAAAATCCAAAGAACATATTCACGCATGCATGTGCACAAACACCGATTTTATGAGAGGTGGTGGTTACCAGGGGGCAGTATTTATAGCTCTGAGTAATTTATAGCTTTTAAATGTAATGTTATAATGCAAATAAAGTTTTTTTTCTACCCTAGTGATGAGCTCATGAATAAACCTGAAAAGGATGCTAGGCTGGAGGCAGAGATGGGAAGAGCAGGCTGGGAATGAATCAGCATGCGCCTGCTTTCTCCTGCAACTGTCACTACAACCATGGGATCAGTTCACCGCTCAGCATGAGGACTCGGGGCACAGCTATGTGTGACATGATGCTGAACAATTCCCATCCGAGGCAACAGACCAGGAATGCTGCTCAGCCCACCGTGCAACAAAAATGTATGAAATCGCATTAGCAGAAAAACAAGATTTCTGGGTCTTACCACAGAAAGGCTTTTCTCCCTCCTAGATGAATGTTCACCTCTAATTGAACAACTGTTACCCTCTTTATTTCTACCTGAAAGTGGCTTTTACAACTCATAATTAAGGGCAGGATCTTTATAATCCCATCATGATGGAACGTCTTTTTATGGCTTGAATGCAGTTCATTAACAGGATATTTAGGGCTGTTTTTTTTTTCCCCCAAGTGGTTAATTGGACTACAATTCATTTGCATGTCCTGAACATGTATGTTAAATCTATACAAGAACCCCATTTAGCTACTTTCTAAAACTCACTCTGGAAGGCTGGAGTCCACGATTCTTGTAAAACAAATACTACATGAAGACTCGATTTGTACTTGAGAGGAAAATCACATCAGGGAAACAGCTAAAATCTAATCAGGTGTTCTCTAAATTGATAAAATAAAATTGTTTTCAAGACAGAAAGATATTATATAATATAATAATTTCTAAAAGTTGATTAAAACAAAAATGGTAGAAAAGATCTGCATGAGTGCAAATTTAGAGTTTTCCCCAAAGGGAGCAGCACGTTTCACAGAAGCAATGGGGGACAATACTCCTTAATATTCACAATGGATTTGGGGATGTGTGGAGAAGCTTAAGGGTTAATTTGTTTAAAATTCATGGCTGATTTTATGGGGAAACATAATCTATGCTACCCACAGTCTGTTACATTTGGAAGACTACAGATAGAAAAATCAACTTAATGGATCCCTCTCCTAGTTCTTCAGTGTTCTGAAACAAGCCCAATCAGAAAGGTTATCAAATGATACAAAGTTGTAATATAAACACATCTTTCAATCCAAGCAGATACCCAAGTCTTGTATACCTCACTTTTTTAGGTTGCTATCCACTTACACGAACAGGTTCAGATCAGTCTTCCAGATGAAATTAGCCTTGTTTTTCCCACAAAGATTCTAAAACCTCTTTTAAATCAAAATTCTTGTTCATATGGACACTAACCAAGCAAATGAGTCCTCAGTTTAGCCCAGCACTATCAATCCTTCTCTCCCTACCTATTTTCCACAGTAACTCACAAGCACCCGAAAAATGTTCCCATCTAGGATAATTCCAGGGCTCCAGGAAACTTTAGAGACTAGCTAGGTTGATAAACTAGGCTGGTCTCAGGCCTTCCAACTGTAAAATCCTTCAAATTTCTTCTAAGAATAAATACAGACCTAAATAAAGGCATGCTCTGTATTGAATATCTATTTCAAAATTCTCAGTAAAAGCAAAAGTAATACTAGCTAAGTCTTATAGACTTAGATTTCTTTCAAGGGCAAAAAGTCAATAAATCTAAAATTTGCAAAACTGTAGATAGATGTAATCTTAATAATTGTCTATCATCATCTGTGTATGAAATGCATATGAATATGTTTGAAAATATACTGGGACTCAGATTAAGTGATTTATCCAAAATCTCTCAGCCAGTATAGAACTCAGATCTGTTTTGAAGGGTAGAGCTCTTTCTGTAGCACTATTCTTCATCTGATGCTTTTTATTTGACTTATTAAATTTCATATATTGTTAAAAATCAAGCTATAAGTAGAGTTCACTACATTTCTAATAACCCTTTGAATCAAAACTGCTTACGAATGATGAACAAAAACACAAAAAAAGCAAACAAAACCCTTTAAAGTGCGTTTAAATGGAGATAAAATATAAAACTTTAAAAGACTTTTGGAGTTCAAGAACTATATAATAAATTAAAAGCATGTTGATTTAGAAAGAACTTACTTATGTTATTCTATTTACAATCCATTATGAATATAATTAGCTATAAATTTTTTTCCTAGCAATTTAAACCTTTTGAAAATAAATTTGAAATGTAGTGATATGCATTGCAATGGTATGCAGTGTGAATGTAAATTCTGTGGTTTGAATTTGAATTCATGATATGAATTTAATGTAATTGAAGGAGTTTTGTTTGGTTTTACCTCTTGAAGGTATTTGAATTAAAATAAGAACTCTAACTCTTTACCTGTATAATTGGAGTATTTCTTTGTGCTAGTTATTTATATTTTAAGATAAATTTTATCTCTATATATTTCAAATATGTTACTATTATTATATGTAATATGTTATATATAAAATATGTATTAATATATAGGATACTATTCAAAATGAAAATCACTTAAGATTACCTATTTTATGCTGATAATAATCACTGCAACAATTTAGTATGAAATATAGCAACACTGTGGTTTTGTCTGTGAGATTTACAGTTTT